>NW_011333781.1:36964-51120 GCF_000735185.1 Notothenia coriiceps
AGGCCCCAAAACATCACTGCTCTAGAGGAGATCTGCATGGAGGAATGGGCCAAAATACCAGCAAAGTGTGTGAAAACCTTGTGAAGACTTACAGAAAACATTTGACCTCTGTCATTGCCAACAAAGGGTATATAACAAAGTATTAAGATGAACTTTTGTTATTGACCAAATACTTATTTTCCATCATCATTTGCAAATAAATTCTTTAAAAATCAGATAATGTGATTTTCTGGATTTTTTTTTTCTCATTTTGTCTCTCATAGTTGAGGTATACCTAGGATGAAAATTACAGGCCTCTCTCATCTTTTTAAGAGGGAGAACTTGCACAATTGGTGGCTGACTAAATACTTTTTTGCCCCACTGTAGCTGTATGTGTTCTGACATCCCACAGATGGTGTGAATTAGTCAGGGAGGGGGTGCCAGCACGAGGTCAAGAGAGATGACCTGGCCTTCAGCCCGCCACTGGGGAAACTAAAGCAACAGACATGTGAGGCTGCTGCAGTGCAACAACCCGGTGGCTGTTATTGAAGCTATAGAAGAGAAAGTGCTCCAGTAAACTGCCGTAATCTCATCATCCTGAGAGATAAACAGAGGAAGAGCAAGAGGAGCCACAGCAGCACAAACATGCAGAAAAGCAGGCTGGGTGATAGAAAAGATACATTGATTTTGACAAAGAGCAGTAAATGTGAAGACACACAAACTGGAATAAATGGCTTTTTAAATGTGTAATGATGGATTTTTTTTTTCATAGCCTGGGGGATGATTTAGCATTTGAGAATAGTTTCCTATCAGCCGGTGCTTACTGGTAATATGAAAGATGATCAAATAAGATAAGATTATCCAGTGGTAAAGAGTGAAGGGCTTCAGCGTTGTGAGTTTCTTTTCAACGTAGCTGTTTCAGAGCATCTTAAAAAACAAGCTATCATCTAATGACAGCTACTTCATGTTCCATAAACTAACGAAGACGCACAGAGATTAGCAGATTGCCCAAGAAAACAGTTAAAAAGGAGGGACTCTATTATAGATTTAAAGGAAAGTGTATTATGTGCACATAGTAAATCTGTAGAGACTCACCTGGTTAATGTGTTTGAGTTTGTCGATGATCTGATTTATGACAGGGTCTGCTACCTTCACTTTGACCTCAGGGTTAGCGCTCTGAGCCTTGATCCCGTTGCCGACCACACGGAGGGTGTAGCTGTGAAAAAAATACAAAAAAGGATCTGTAAGTATTTTGTATAAGGCATGTTAAAGCATACAACGTGATCTACTGTATCTGTAACAGCAAGGCAAGGCAAGGCAAGGCAAGGCAAGGCAAGGCCAGTTGATTTATATAGCATCTTTCAACACAACGCAATTCAAAGGGCTTTACAAAAATGAAAGACATTAAGAGCATTAAAGGTGGGGTAGGTAAGTTTGAGAAACCGGCTGGAGATACACTTTTTGTTATATTCCATGGAATGCTCTTAACATCCCGATAGCAATGAATATCTTAAGTGCTTTGACAAAAAATCCATAAAAAAATTCATCTGTGGAAGCCGTAGTGCTGTAAAAAGTATGACCAATCATTTTAACTGGCCCGGCTAAAATAACTGGATGGCCTACCTGCCTGTCAGCCTTCCATCTGTGCACAAACTTATCTCGTGCCCTCATTGGTCATGTGCGCGTTCGTGGGTGTTGGAGGAGGGGCTCTGTAAGGAAGTGAAAGATTTTTTCCGGCTATGTATTTTTAAATTCTAGCGCATTCGAGCCGGTTTCTCCAAAATTACCTACCCCACCTCTAAGAAACATATTATAAAATGGCATTTAAAAACACTCATTTAAAAGCAAAGATAATAAAACATGAATAACAAAAGGTACATGAATTAAAGTTACAGTGCAGTGTGAGATACACACATCTGAAATCTTTAGGTCTGACTCTCGCAGAAATAGTTTTCTTTGACCTCACTTTCTTTCTACTTTCTTTTTCAAGTGTGTCATGCTAAACAAACTCCCCTTTTGAAAATGTTAATCTGCAACCCAATATTCCAAAAATGCAACGGATCCTGGCCATATATATGTAGCATATCAAATGAATTTGCTCCCAGGCATTCATGTGGCTTGCTAGTTTTGGACCCCATCTGTAACCCCAATACACGTAGGGGACTTTAACCACCTACGAGGGTAACAATAACAGTTGCACATTTGATTTAATTGTAATACCTTAGATTAGTGATCATATTTCTCAAATTTTAATTAAGTAGCATTTTAAAAGAAGAGTGATGGAGTAACAAACACAAATAATGAGCAGGCACTTCTTCCACCACGACACAATGCACGTGGGATGTGTGAGAAAACAATCAACAGTGAAAACAATCTATTACCTCTTTGTGGAGCAATAGGTAAAGATGATCAATAGTCTGAACTAACACCAAGGTGATGGCATAATTCATGGGCAGGCATACCCTAAAGGTAAACGGGGGATTTGTGACGTGGGAGAATCATGATTCACCTGCATGTGAGCAGACAGGAGTCTATGCTGCAGGGCTTCGTATGCATATAATGCCCTTTCATTTAAATAAGAGTGTCAGCACAGTACACTCATCTATTCAGTCATGCCTTAACGTTTCAATGTGGCATTATTCCTTGTTGCCAAGTCGGTTATTGTTGTTATAGCTTGGTAATAGGCTTCAGATCTCCTCAAGGACTCCTCACTCTTTAGTTTGAATACAGTCTGTCAGCTCTAATGACTTTGACCGTGGCTGCCGGTGACTGAGCACAATCCTTTCACATCTCAATTTGCAGCATATCATTTAATCAGACTAGTAGATCAAGGTAAAGTCAGCCATTGCTCAAAGACCATCTGAGCTCTTGTGTGAGTATGTATGCACACAGCACATCTCGGCCCGATTTCTCTTTGAATTTAAATATCTGAATCTAGAATTAACAATAAAACAAAAAATACATTTGGTGGTTTTAATGACTGGTGGGTGATGTTGTAGCAGCTAACACAAATTGGTGTGTGGTTTTCAAGCAATATAAGGCCAGAAAGGAAAAGAAACGATGAATAAATAAAGTGCTGGAAGCCATGGGTGTCTGATTTATTTAAAAGAAAGGGTAGGTGGCAGAATTCAAATTTAGTCAGTGTGTCTGGGTCCTTGAGAAGTAATTTTGTTGTTAATTTCCTTCAAATCTGAACTCCTAAATGTGATTAGTTTTGGGAAAAATTCCACTGCCATTCAGTGTCCTTTTTATCAGCAGTTAGTCTGCCATCACCACTATTTTCTCTTTCTTCTCTCTTTTGTGTGGCCTGTCTTTGTTTTGGCTGCTGTCTTTCAACTGCGTCAAATTAAATATTTAAGAGAACATCTAAAATCTCTCTACAATTACAATGCTTTGGTGCAGATCGCCAGAGTTGAATTCAGAAATATACAAAGTAAATATTTTATATTAAAGGTCCCATGACATGGCCATTTCTACTGATCATATTTCCATTGTTGAGGTCTACTAGAGTAGATTTACATTGTTCAATGTTCCAAACTCACATTAATTTCTCATACAGCATCTCTGTATAGTATGTGTAACCACCGTTACAGCGGAACATCAGTGTTTATGTTTTACAATGGCATTTGTTAGCAACCAGAAAATAACACCAGTAATGACAAACAGATGAGAATGCTGCATGGGGTCTGGGTGTTGCGGGGCTTGCTGCTCCGCCCTATGAGGCTCGAGGAGTGGACATTGTGAGGTGGATTAATGGTGTTGTTTCCTGGTTGCTGCGTGGGGTCTGCGAGACAGCGAGACACCGCGGAACAGCCAGGCTGTGAGTGTGTGTGTGTTGAGATCCGGGGAGCCGAGGCTGAGAAAAGATAAGGCTGAGTGAGTGTGTGTGTGAGGAGTTACGTCGCTATACTCAGGAAGAAAACAATGGAAAAATAAAAATCTCCAACGAGGCGTTCTGGGGCAGCATAGATAGGTCTTTTGTGTGTTAGAGTTTTACTCGCTACAGGGTGCACTTTGAGGGTTTTTTGCCTTTGCAGACCGTTTACATGCAGAAAAAGCTACATAACACACAAGGGGACGGGTAATAACCGGAAAAGCATGTCATAGGACCTTTAAGACTTTATTCAAGTTGTTGGCTTTTTTATGCTCAAATTCTCTCCATCATTGATTCATCATGTAATTTAATGTCCTTTTTACTACATTCTGACACTAGCTGTAATACATTTACATAATTTGCTAAATGTGCCAAGATATGACAAATGTGGCAAAAATAGTAAAAAAGACCATTGGCATATAGTGCTAAAAACATAAATAGCAACAACCAATCAATCACCAGTCACAATACAGGGTATATGCAGGAATCCTGAAGTCAAATGTAATACCTTTTAAGACCTTTTATAAGACCCTTTCCATACATTTTAAGACCTCATCGCCACTTTGAGTTTTAACCAGTTACATTGGTGACACATTGACTATATACAGTATTGATTGTCCTTTCTCCTTGTCTTCCAACCATTTGGACGCAGACTTGCATTTCCTCATAACGATGTTGTTTAACAACCGGCGTAAATGGACCTTCGCGCGCTATCAAGCAGTGAGCGTGCGATGTCCTGTTCAGATGACGTCAAATCCAACGGGATGCCATAAATAAACTACACAGAATCACACTACACACCTACGCAATGATTACATTCAGGCAGACTGTCGAATACAACCTCTTTGCACAATTGACATACTTATTGAAAACAAGCTAAAAAATGTAATACCTTGGAAAATGCCGTTTAATACTTTTTAATAGCCTTAATTTTAGCTAAATTGATTTATCAACTTTTAATACTTCTTAAGACCCTGCAGACACCCTGCTATAGCTCATAAGCAAACATCTTTTGCACATGAAATAAATTAAGTTTTCTGCATTTCAGTCTCTTAATTTTTTTGTCGGTGTGCAGCAACATTGTGGGTCTTTGATGTTTGCTTCTTCATGAGAAGCCTGGATTAAAGGATGCAAACCATTTTAAAATGATTTGACAGAAATATGATGCAGCTCTTTGATTTATATTGAACCTAATCCAACTAAAGTGGAAGCATATTTGTATGTATGTAGCTCATGTATGTATGTATGTCGGCACTTCTAATAAAGTAAGGCGTTATACTGTATATGAAGTAAAGATGTGCCAGCCTTTGATAACAACATGCTGGTGGCTAGACCAATCTCTAACCCAATTTTTGAGAGATAATAATACTCCATTTTGGTTGAAGTACTGTACATGTGAAAAGCAGAGTGGATTGAGGAGACGGGAGACAT
Organism: Notothenia coriiceps; assembly: GCF_000735185.1. NCBI lineage: Eukaryota > Metazoa > Chordata > Actinopteri > Perciformes > Nototheniidae > Notothenia > Notothenia coriiceps. The sequence continues at coordinate 42,249 of NW_011333781.1, forward strand.
CTTGTTGGTTGACCATCTGCAAGTTGGATTTAGAGTAACCAGGCTACTGCAGTGCATGTCAACAAGTTCTCAGATATTCTGCCCTAACGCAATTCCTCTGAATAATTTGGCTTCTTGTGCACATCGACCAACATCTCAGTGTGAAAGTGAAGGCCCTGTTTGCTGGCTGCAGCAGGAGCCTGCGGCTTGAGGCTGATGTTTTGGGACTAAATTGCACCTGAACCGTGTGCACAGGAGCTATGATCCTGCTGCCTGCAGCTCTGTTTAATCCCAGGACACACCTGCTGAGATGGAGCTTGTATTTGTAAGAGCTGGAATAAAGATAGTCCATGTTAGGTCTGGCCCCACTATAAATTGTTAACGGTAAACCTGTTAAAAAATAAAGTTATGAAGTCAGCGGTAAAGGTACATCACTGTGCCCACACGCACTTGTAGCCTTTGATAATCTCATACAGTAGGTTGTGTGCAGTTATCTGGAGACACCATCCCATGTAACAAATACTGCAAAATCCACCTCTCGTTGACCTTTACTGCAGTCTCTTTTTTCCTTTTTTTCTGCACTGTGTGATTAATAGCAGATTGAAGAGATTACATCAGAGCCATCTGTGCCCAGTTCTACCCAATGAAAATGTGAACGGCCACACATCTGCATTGAAAAAGGTCTGTTGTTACCAAAAGCTATTTCATATTGTACAAACCACAGACATGCATGAATTTGGTACAGGTAAAGGTTGAAGAATGTATCAAATATAACCTGAAACTCACATTCATACGTACAGGCAGGTTCTCTTGCATTCAGAGAGCAATCTATTTCATTATGCCACTGGGATCCATAACCTGAAGCACATACAATCTCGTGTAACATGCTGCAGGGCTGGCAGTGCAACACAGAGACTCTCTTGGAGTTGCAATCTCAGAAAATAAAGGTTGGATTCTTAAAAGGTGTCATAGATAAAAAAATAAACATTGATCATAGTCATAACATATTCTATAGGGTGAGTAAAAGCACACAGTAGCATCAAGCAGAGGCTGCAAAAGGATATCAAACAGCTGAACGATTGCCTGTGTCTCTGCGGACGAGCAACAGGATCCTATAATCCATATCTTTCGCCCCCAGAGGGATTCTTGGTTTGCATCTCATCTCTGCTCATACTGCTGTTCGGCTCTAGATTGAAATTTTCAATCTTTTATCCCTATCTCATCCAACTATATTTGTCTGTAAGTACAAAACCTCCACTTCTGGAGCAAAGATATTTGAGGCCTATTCCTTGACGTCAGGATAGAGTAGGATTGGTACGTCAAAGTAATTTACTATGATCATAGCTTATAACGGAGCACAGCTTTTCCTCAATCTGAACAAGAATAAAACACAGATGCAGGCTACTGTGACGTATGCTTTCAATTTATATGTCTTTCTTAGGTTGGATTATTTTTTATCTAGATCCCACAAAGTGTAAATTGCAACAACAACAAAAAAACTCCAATGGATACAGAAAAGTAATGCTGCTGATTGAATTGTCGGTCAAGGAGTTGCTTTGTTATAATGAATCTCTTGCACTTTACATTGGCTATGCAGTGTGTTAAAATGTGATACTTCTAATAATATCTTTATCATGCACTTGTAATAATATCTGTATCAACAATACATTGACTAATCATAACATTTAGGGAGATATGGTGGGCTAGCTAGCAAACAGTTGCTTATCTACACATCCAGCAATTGCAGAGCAGCATTAGCAATGATTTAAGTATTGTTGGCAATAAATGTAAGCCCAGAATTAACTTGATGTCTGTTTTTGGCCTCATTATGTTTACTTTGTTCACAGGCTAGTCTCTACATGTGTCTGGCAGCTATTTGGACATTGAGCAGGTACTGTTGAGTGGGTTTCGAGGGATTTGTTACTGAAAACAGCTGATCATTGTGGCCTAAAGTGACAGGATGTGAGCCAAAACATTTCAGTTGTGGAATGAAGTGCTAAACAACTAGCTGAAGATATCTGCAGATGTGGGTGTTAATTATCTGTTGGTTAACGCCATTTTTATTCAAAATTGTACTTAATCTAAAAAGGCAACCCTTACAAACTAAGATGCTGCGTTCAATCAGCTTGTTGGGATTTTTGTAAGCAATGTACAGATGGTGGCTGAATGTTCACATCATTTCAATAGCAGGTCACAGACTGCGCTCACTGTTTCAGATCTATTAGTATGCTTCTGCTGCCTTTGAGGTATCAATCATGAGCTGTGGCTGAGCATGCCTATTAATTATTTGCAGTCACACCATCTGTCTTTTACTTGCAAGTTCACATGTATGATTTCTGTGGTGATAAATACAGAGTAACTCGCATTTTTCTTCTAATTTGTTTTTGTTCTTAATATGTGGCTATGTTCATTTTAAAAGTTAGCAGAAACTATAAGGCAAGTGTCAATTATGATGATTTTCCTTTCCCTCTATCCCATCTAATTTCACAGTTTTGTACAAAGCAGTGGGATTTTTAAAAAGTCAAATGCAGTTTTATTTTTCCCTGAATATACCTTCATCAAAATGTTATGGATAAAGGAGTTCAGTGGCATGGGAGATAGAGGAGGTAGACCATGCACACTGTTCATGGTTGGCTGAGTAAGAAACAAAGTAGGCCTGTGGTTAGGAGGCTAGAAAGCAATACCTGCTGCCTTCCCGTTGTCATTGAGGAAACACAAGTCTCTCTGGCTCATTGCAGTGCACTTCAAAGCAGTCTGTTCACTCAGAAAGGACAGAAAATACTTCAGGCAAGACAATGGAACATATGCAGTTTAATGTGTAAAATCAACAAGAGGGCCATGCTTCAAACAAACATCTGTTTGGTACAATAACCCAGAGTTAATATGGTAATAAACATGTTGACTCTGCAACACTGTAATTAAATAATACATGATGATTTACATACCGCCTGCTGTAAATAAGTGCCGTTTTATTTCACAATAGGTGCTGTGAGTCATGAGTTTTTTAAAGGACAACACATTCATGAATGACAGAAATTGACTGTCAAGACTTTTGCAGACAGGCTTAAATAAAAAGGTATTTTCATAAAGGATTATTATAATTAGGATTACAAGGTTTGCCAGCATGTGTATCTAGAACTGTGTAACTTTACAGAGAGCTGTGACAAAGAAGATAATACAGCAGTAGTCAACAGTGCCTCTGGCAAAGATTTAGCTCCAAACGTCACTACTGCCATGTTTGTTCCAATTACTAGGAAGCCATGAGCCTTGAAGTTGTATTGACTTGTGCCAGGAGGACACTATGGACTAAGCCAGACAGAGCTGTTTGAGCAAGGTAGCAGCTGTAATTAATATGGTCTGGTAGTTGGTCTGTGGATAATGGGCATTTTGTTCCAGGAACTTGTACTTACACTGTTGTACTGAGATGTTGGGACAAGCTTTTTGAGAAGAAGGATTCATTACAGATTTCCAAACACAAAGAATGTGTCAGTGCACTGTAATGTGGGTGAAAGAAAAAAAACATATTGAAGGAACTAATGGAGGAAAGATAGGAAAAGTCCAGTTGATTCCATAGAAGCGTATTAGATCACAAAGCACGGTCATCCAGAGATGCCTATCTACATTGTCCTTATAGGAGGAATTCATGTTTATATTAAATATGTTTATATATTTTTTTTTTATATGGAAGGGTATTTCTTGTAGCTTTTAGCCAACAAGATTAAGTTGTATCTTCATTTTACGACATTCAACACAATATATGTAAATGGCATTTTAAAGGCAGTTTGGCCCAGAAGACCTTATTTGCTTTTTATTATGAGAATTCTGGTCCTACATGACAGAAAAACATTACTCAAAGTTGTGTTTACTTTAATTGATAGATTTGTGCTTTGACAAGGCTCTTTTCAGAGTTTTTAATTAGGTTTTAAGTAACAAACATATTGGAAGAAGCGAGAGTTGGACCAGTGTCAGATGGCCACATACATCATTTTTAATTCTGTTTCTGCTATTAATCACACTGTGTAGCTTTTCTGGATACCCTTATTATCCTTATACCTTTAGATGTACAGTGGGGGAAAAAGTATTTAGTCAGCCACCAATTGTACAAGTTCTCCCACTTAAAAAGATGAGAGAGGTCTTCACAAGGTTTTCACACACTGTTGCTGGTATTTTGGCCCATTCCTCCATGCAGATCTCCTCTAGAGCAGTGATGTTTTGGGGCTGTCGCTGGGCAACACAGACTTTCAACTCCCTCCAAAGATTTTCTATGGGGTTGAGATCTGGAGACTGGCTAGGCCACTCCAGGACCTTGAAATGCTTCTTACGAAGCCACTCCTTCGTTGCCCGGGCGGTGTGTTTGGGATCATTGTCATGCTGAAAGACCCAGCCACGTTTCATCTTCAATGCCCTTGCTGATGGAAGGAGGTTGTCACTCAAAATCTCACGATACATGGCCCCATTCATTCTTTCCTTTACACGGATCAGTCGTCCTGGTCCCTTTGCAGAAAAACAGCCCCAAAGCATGATGTTTCCACCCCCATGTTTCACAGTAGGTACGGTGTTCTTTGGATGCAACTCAGCATTCTTTCTCCTCCAAACACGTCTAGTTGAGTTTTTACCAAAAAGTTCTATTTTGGTTTCATCTGACCATATGACATTCTTCCCAATCCTCTTCTGGATCATCTAAATGCTCTCTAGCAAACTTCAGACGGGGCCTGGAGCTGGACATGTATTGGCTTAAGCAGGGGGACACGTCTGGCACTGCAGGATTTGAGTCCCTGGCGGCGTAGTCTGTTACTGATGGTAGCCTTTGTTACTTTGGTCCCAGCTCTCTGCAGGTCATTGACTAGGTCCCCCCGTGTGGTTCTGGGATTTTTGTTCACCGCTCTTGTGATCTTTTTGACCCCACGGGGTGAGATCTTGCGTGGAGCCCCAGATCGAGGGAGATTATCAGTGGTCTTGTATGTCTTCCATTTTCTAATAATTGCTCCCACAGTTGATTTCTTCACACCAAGCTGCTTACCTATTGCAGATTCAGTGTTCCCAGCCTGGTGCAGGTCTACAATTTTGTTTCTGGTGTCCTTTGACAGCTCTTTGGTCTTGGCCATAGTGGAGTTTGGAGTGTGACTGTTTGAGGTTGTGGACAGGTGTCTTTTATACTGATAACGAGTTCAAACAGGTGCCATTAATACAGTTAACAAGTGGAGGACAGAGGAGGCTCTTAAAGAAGAAGTTACAGGTCTGTGAGAGCCAGACATCTTGTTTGTTTGTCGGTGACCAAAGCATAATTTGCAAATAAATCCGTGATTTTCTGGATTTTTTTTTCTCATTTTGTCTGTCATAGTTGAGGTATACCTAGGACGAATATTACAGGCCTCTCATCTTTTTAAGTGGGAGAACTTGCACAATTGGTGGCTGACTAAATACTTTTTTGCCCCACTGTATGTGCCCATGCAGTCTCGTTTATATCAGTTTGGGGGGGCTACCTTGATTGTTATATCATTCATGTTTTCACAACATTCATCTCTTAATAATGTTAATAGTATCCAGTCCAAATATCCCTGCACCAGAACTACAGGGGTCGAGTCCATACATTAATTGATTGCTTTCACGAACTGCCTCATTAAAAACCCATGTTGGTGCGACCATGTGGTGATATCAAAGTCAAAAGATATCAAATGGAAAAGGCTTATTAAATAGCTGTCCATTAGTAGTTGAATGAACAGCTTTATTGTGTCTTCTTGTTTTCAACTCTATTGTTGAAGCTATAACCTTGCTAACGGTGCATCGGGTTCACATTGATGGCAACAACTAAACTATTTATACACATCCCGAGCAAACTGTTTATAAACAACAAAAAAGCATTTACATTTAGTGCGAGCATATGGCCCTGCACCTCTTAACGCTGATGCCCAAAATGACATCTACCTCACATTCAAAGACATACATTATTAGGGTTGTAAAGAGCGTGTTATATTGTACCAATCATTTCCCTCTGAATCTAAGAGCTCTCTTAATTTATGAGCTACTGCATCATGCATGCCGTTAATGCAACATAGATTTCAGAAGTTCTAAAATGGCAAGAGAACTTTTATAACACCTCTTAAATATTTGAGTTTTATGAAAGGTAATAAGGACAAATGTAAAAGTTGGCTAAGTAGGAGACACAACTGTCTCATAAAAGCAGATGGTCACCCAAAGAGGGGATTTCCAAAGGTGTTAATGCCCCATAAGGACAATAATGTGCAGAATTAAACAGATGTGGTAAGAGCAGGGCAGACAATAAAAGACTCATCAGCTTTTATGACATCAGCGATCGACATGCTCACATTCAAAGTACTGCTCCACTGTGTTTTCTTCACAATGCATACACTCAATGCTGCATCTTTCCCATCCGTCTAAAATATTTATCTCGCTGCGGAACACAAACGAATATGATCAAATGTACTGACTTCTTGGTCTCAATCCAGTGCAGATTATCAAAATCATTACTCTGATGAAAAACATTTCCTCTCTGGCATAAAACTTAAGAGGCTTAGTCGTCTTTGCCATCATCATCATCCACTGACCGTGCTTGTGAACATTTCAACACCTGCTTTATGGAGACGCTGAGACAAAAACATTGAGCGGATAATTATGGATTTAGGAGGCTCTCGGTAAACAAGCATAAACAAATCAACAAGCCTAGAGCAACACTATTATTACCAGGATATAAAATATTACAGATAGGATGTCAGGTTTAAAGTTAGCAGTAAACTAAAAATCATAACTAAAATAAAATAAACTTTAGCACTGATTGAATCTTTTCATAACAAGGTTTCTATCCAGCCCAGCAGTGCAATCACAATATGTAAGAATAGATTGTATTAATGCTTGAAGAAGCATGCACCCTTGTGTTGTGATATTTCAGGAGGATATCAACATGTCATTTGTCTGTGCTATGCTCAGCAGTGCAGCAAGTCTCTCTGTCTGTAAATTATCAGTATTTTACTTTCAAAGATTTGAGCAGCAGGAAGCACACAATCTTCATGTCAATATAAAATGCATTGAGGCGAAAAATATCTGCAACCTTTTTATCTCACGCTGGCGGAGTTTGTGTACATTGGCAAGAAAACTATACCATGACCTGGTTTCTATTTTTAGTTTGTTTTAGTCTTTTATATTAATCTTATATGTGTAGCTGTGTGTTAAGGGCAGTGGTAGAAAAAGTATTTATAATTTTGAAGTAAAGTGTGGAACTATTTGCAATGAACAGTAATATTTTAAAGATTAAAATGTATTATGTGTTGTCTTTAATAAAGAATAACACAAATAGACAGCAAAGGGGGAAAGAGAGAATAACTTTTGATGTAAAATAAAAGTAAAGCATTGGAGTAAACATTTTTAACTCAGAAATCAGTAGAGTGGAAATATTCTCCCGTGAAGGATCAAAACTTCATATTATCAATAAAGTTCATTCAAATCTAATGTGGGTCTTTTCCTCCATTTGAGAACTGTCACTCAAATATACAGCTCTCCTCGGCTATGTGCAGCTTCAAAGCAATAGTACTGTTGTTTTCAGACCCATCAGGCAGCTGCTTTCCTTGAAAAGCTCTATAAACCCACCCTATACTGTCTGTCCCTCAGGAGTAAGTACAAACCAAAGACAGAGCTAAAGGAAAGTGAATATTCGACTCACATCAGGTGTACACAAACACTACTCTAAATCAAGGATCGTCTCTCACTGCTGTCATATTACCTAAATGTGATGATTTATCTTTCTTTTTTTTTTTAACAAAATGTTTATTCAACCATATGCAGATCAATTTTACATTGTTGAGATAGAAAAACAAACAAACAATTACTTACAGTTACAGTTTGGCAAACACAGATAATTATACATCATGGTATCTTAAAAGTTACATCCAAACAAAGAGGAATGAGAGAATATTGAATCGGCAACACACAAATAAATTAAAATAAACTAGACTTAGTTTTGTTCAAGTCCAACCTTATATCGTTACAGCACCTTTTCACAATTGTAGCCCAAAAAGATCAATTACAGGAGTCCATCTATTTACAAACACATCCGACTTCATCTGGAGTGTTGCTGTTATTTTTTCCATTGAGAACACCATCAGTAGCCTGTCTCGCCACTGACGTAGGGTGGGTGGCAGTGGTTTAAGCCAAGATATCGTTATCATCTTTCTTGCAACCAAGAGAAGGATATGCAGTAAATAACCCTTTGTCTTATCCATAGCCCCTTCTGGGATTACTCCTAAAATGTAATATCGTGCGTCTAGTGGTAAATTAATATTCAAGATGGCCAATATTTCTGTACGAATCCCTTCCCAGAATGACTTCAGCTTCGGGCAGTCCCAAAAAATGTGAGTGTGACCTCCAATCTGTTTACAGTCCCTCCAACACAAATGTGTTAACGCTCCGTTATATTTTGAAACTAGAGGAGTCCTAAAATATCTCGGCCACCGAAAATTATCGGCCGAAAAATGGTTAANCGTCGAAAGGAGCCGGTTGAGGTGGTTCGGGCACCTAGTTAGGATGCCACCTGGGCGCCTCCCTAGGGAGGTGTTCCAGGCACGTCCAGCTGGGAAGAGACCAAGTGGTAGACCTAGAACCAGATGGAGGGATTATATCTCTTCGCTGGCCTGGGAGCGCCTTGGGATCCCCCAGTCAGAGCTGGTTGATGTGGCCAGGGAAAAGAAAGTTTGGGGCTCTCTGCTGGAACTGCTACCTCCGCGACCCGACCACGGATAAGCGGGAGAAGATGGATGGATGGATGGATGGTAAAGTCCCTGTCTCTAGGATGTTGTAAGCGCCATATATCTGTGAGCCCAAGTTCCTCTATCATGTTACATAATGCCTTAGCTTTTCGTGTTTGTGGTCCTAGTACAGGTGG
>NW_011333781.1:51132-76537 GCF_000735185.1 Notothenia coriiceps
CAGTAATGACAAATGATTTCCCATTAATAATAGTATATATTATCCTAATAAGAACAGTGTTGTCCTTCATTTCGTAAGCTCTTTAAAGAAGCCGGGATCTTCTTCATTTGCAGCATATAAATTCAAAATAGTTATATTTACATTCCCAATTGTCCCCACCACCAAAACATGGCGTCCCTTTTTTTATGACACTTTTTTTTTCTCCTCCACATGAGGCACTGAAAACTTGCCCCACCCATTCCCTTCTCAGCTTTTTGTGTTCCTCTGCACTCAAATGGGTCTCCTGCAGTAGTGCTACTGAGCAATTCAATCTCTTCAATTGACTGATAATTTTCTTCCTCTTTATGGGGTGGTTGATTCATTTTACATTATAACTAATGAAATTCAATGTATTCATATTATGAGCAGTAATTTAAATGAACTATTAAACCTGCATTGTGTCTTGTTCTTTGTTTCAAACCCCACTTCAGTGTTTTGCCAACTGTAAATTGAAATCCAGGTGCTTATCCTCCTTATACATATGTTTGCCGAACAACATTGAACAATAATAACCAAAAAATGATAGAACAGTATTACACTTTGCAATAAACAATGATGAACTTCCAAGTGCCTGGTAGAATGCCTCCAGTAGAAAACAAAAAAGGCATCTCACCCCCAAAATGAATTGGGCAGAGAGCTCCAGAGAGCACAAAGTGCGCATGCAACGGTGCACCAGGTTGCCCTGGTTTGTAGTCCTCGTCGCGTTGACTGCAATACTCTAGCCAGAGTTTGCGGTGTTTGCTCCCCCACTCCCCGTTCAGACCCTATTCATATACACATATTATCCTTGCCATCTTCACTTCCCTAATCAAATTATCCATGTCCGACAAATAATTATCATGAGTCAATCAACCCTGCAGTCTATGTTATATCCCCTGTATTCACAAATTATCACTTTACTCACGACCCTTCAGTCATTCATTCCGTTGTCTCCGCGGATGATAGCTCTCACGTCTGTGGGGTTCAAATGCATCTGGTTCCTCCTCCAATTCTCCTGGGTCGACCACTTGTCCTGCGTCAACTCCCTCTCCAGTATTTCTCGTTCCTCAACTCTTGCGTCGACTCCAAGCTCTTTCAGAGTCTATAGTGCCTCTACCAGTGTTGGGAACACCCTCACTCCCGTGGCCAGGAAAAGCTTCAGCTGTGCAGGGTATGGTGACTGAGCCTTGATATTCTTCTCCTTCAGTTGCTTAATCACCTCTCGTACTCTCTTCCTTTTTCCTTGCAAGTCCGGGGAGTAATCCTGATCAAAGTACACCCTCTGGCCCTCAAATTCAATGTCTCGTTGTTTCCATGCCTGTTGCAGTATTATTTGTTTGACACTGAAATCAGGAAATCGCACAGTGTGGATCTCGGCGGTGCTGATGTCTCTTTTGGCTTAGGAGCAAGGGCTCTGTGCGCTCTTTCGAGTTTAATTTCCGTATCTCCCGGTACCTTTAGCTTCGTGCGTAAGAGAGCGGTTATGAACGACATCATGTCGTCCTTCTCAGCTCCCTCCCTTATTCCGTACATCCTGATATTATTGCGCCGAAGTCGGTTTTCCATGTCATCGCATTTTGCTGCTAAACTAGCCTCTCTCCTGAGTAAGTAGCCCACAGCCCTTTCTTGACGTATGCTTCTGTCTTCCGTGGCGCTCACTCTATTCTCTGCCGTTGTTATTCTTTCATCCAGTTGCACTATTTGCTGTTTTATCTCAGTCATGGACGATTCCAGTCTGTTAAGTGACAGCTTAGTGTCCTTAAAGGACTCACTGTTTTCTTGTCTGAGTTTTCTCAACTCCGCTAGCATCTCTGATTCACCACCTGTTGGTTCGCTGCTCATGCTACGCATGCTGTCCGTTAGCATTAGCTGCTTTTGGCTAGCTTTCATTTCCTCCTGTTTTCCTGTTTTAGCGTTCTTCTTGGTTTCTCTCTTGCCCTGGTTCATTGAGTTGGGGATTCTATCATTCAGTCTAGGGTACATTTGGATATCTCTTGGGTTTTGGCTATTTTAATCACGGGTCTGACGGAGCTGGGAAATCAAGCGTCTGCTCTTGGCATTAGGTAACCGGAAGCCATGATTTATCTTTTTATTCAACTGAGCATGTGAAATCCTTGTAGTCATAAGGATTGTAGTCTGTTATGTAATGTTTGAGCAACTCTCAAGAAAGAATATAACACAAGGCAATGAAAGTGGCCAATAATTAAAGTCTAAGATTAACCACGTGTTTATGTGTCCTGGGAATCTTGTAGTCAAAGAAAACATGCAATAAACCTGAATTCATTGGAACCTATAAAAGTCAAATAGGTAACTGGCATGATGAAAACCATTATTTGCATAAATTGAACATATATAGAAGTAATAATAATGCATGATGTATCGATTAGACATAGCTCAACATGCTGTGTGTGAAACACTAATTCAAGCTCCAAAACTGACACCAGCAGGATTATTTAAAAGCTGCAAATTGTATTATGTTTCAAGCCTTTTTATCTTCACATCTCTGATTATTTTACCACAGCTGGCAGAAGCAAGTAGCCACATCAGCTGTTCCTGAGATCCATTGTGTTGTCACTGCACCTCTGAGAGAGCACTGTGGACCCGCATCAGTAAACAACACATTGGCAAAAGGGACCAAAATACCAACAGTCTAATCATCCCTGTAAAACCCTAATTTATATTTGCTCTCTCAGCCTCATTCTTTCATTCATTCGGCACAACAGCGGCTGAATGGGCCAAAAGAAAAAAGAAAACTGCTGCTAATGGTGAAGAAGCTCATAAACCTCCGGCAGGCCCTCGAAAGCTTCAAGGTGAGTGACAGCTGCAAAAACACCGGGCGAGTTTTATTCAGGGCTTCTTCAAATGAAGCAGTCTGTGTGTCACCTCATTTAAAAGAATGACACTAAGCATTGGAGGGCATCCAAGTGGGGAGATGCAGACTAAAGTGTGGGTATGATTCATCAGCTGAATGAATTCTAAACAAAATACAATATAAAAACGGTTATATGTTTCTAATATTTAATCTGCACCTTAATGAAATTACAGTTTTAAAGATAATATTTACACAGCATTCATTAAAGAGCAGCTGTTTCGTAAAACATTTGAACAAAACTGAACATTATAAACTGATATCACGTTAATGTAGCTACCACTGAGCAATTATGCTTCAACTGTGTCCTACACCACTGTTACTGCAGTAAGACTGAGCTCACAGTCACATTTTGCTTAGTATATTTTAATATTGTTCGTTTAGTTTTTCACTTCGACACTTTATCTTAGAGTGAACACTGAAAAAACTGTATGAAATGTATTCTCGACTTACTAGTGCTTTGCAGAAATTAAAACAAACATGCCAGAATTAAAAGAAACTGTTAAATGGGGCGAGAAGAAACGCTGCCCAGGAGGTCTGGTGATGCCGATGTTAAACAGACAAAACAGGAGGCAGAAAATCTATCCAAGCTGAATCTAGATGCAATTTCTGTTCTGTATAATCTCTAAGCCAACTGTAAACTATAGGCTTAAAGAATTGTAAACACTTTAAATGAACGACAGATTGTTCAATACAGCGATAAACAAAACAAACCAATGTTTTTTTGTGTGTTCATCATGTTGTTTATTTGAGTAACGATTTCAAACTAAAGCTGTGACGTCACCCATTAGTTTTATAGACAGTTTAGAAGCCTAGAGTTTGGCATTTTGGCTATCACCATCTTTGTTTTTGGCCGTCTCCATCTTGCATATTTGAAACAAGTGACAAAAAATGGACGGGCAAAGCACAACCAACAACTAGACAAAGTGGATAAGAGAATGTTACCATTAACTTTCATGAAGTAGAAAAACTTCGAAAGATTAAAGCTGAAAGACAGAAACACAGAGATACCCCAAACTGGACAATGCTGTGGAAGCAACCCGTCAATTACACGTAGCAACGGCCAAAGCTACACCCTAGTTTAGAGTCTATTTTGCCATTGCTCAAAATTCGAATGAATACAAATAAATTAACTTTAATCAAGCTATATTAAAGAAGACTTGAAACTAGAGCTTGCGACCATTAACTCATCAGGAAAATGTCATCAGTTTGGTTATAATAAAGTAAGAATTGGGTCATTTTCTCATAGACTTCTATCCAATCAGACCACTTTATGCAACAGGTGGAGTCGCCCCCTGCTGGATTAAGAGATGTTTAAGCATGTTTAAGGCACTTCCACAGTGGCCCCACCTTTCAGACCCAGATGTTACTGCTTGTTGTAAACACATTATTAAAATGTGCAGTTTCCGTTAATAGCTTACATTCAGATTAAAGCTCACACTGTTCACATAAGCTTAATGTTCAAACAGTCACTTGTTTTATACTTTGATCAAACTGTTTTCTCCATACATTCTACTTTTTCTATGCAGCAGTGGAGGTACATAGGTGGCTCAACACTTACAGGTAAATGAGTTTCATTGCACCTGTTAATAAATAAACTGAGATGATGTTTCTTATCCAGCCACAGTAAACACAAAGTGAAGAGTGGAGTCGAGAGAGAAAGAGATAAAATATAGGAGGATTATTTAACATTTTCCTTCGCTGTCATATCACCAATCTTTCTTGAGAGACAGTAAAACTGCTCAGTCTGAGTCAATTTTATAGTTGACTGATCACCAACTGTAGTGTCTCTCCCTTCATCCTCTGATGGGCTTATCTGTGTTTATGTTTCCACAGTATCTCCCCTCACTTGTCGCTATACGGTCTACCAGAATAATACAACTGCAAAACTGCCCCCCCTTTCGCCAAGTCTGAGGCTCTAAATAGACGACGAGTGCTCTCCCCCAAGGTCCATCACAATTAAACATATCTTTTAATCTCTCTCTGTGTGATGCTGAATCAGTCAATATGTTTTTCCCTTCAGGTATGGCTCGCTGTTTAAATTGCTTTTGTAATTAAGGAAATATCCAACAAACACCAGCTTTAGGATGCTGTGCTCTCAGCTGTGGTGCGGAAGAAAAAGTTTTAAACAAAGCATGTATTCATTTGAGAGGGGTGGGAAATGATGCACAGTAAACAACAAGTACAGTTGCATTAAAAAAAATATGTTGATGTCTGGCTTTTGTAGCTAATTTAGTATCAGAATAACAACACGTTCAACAAACAGCTTGTGTGATGATGTGTTTGCACCATTTTAGAAATTAAGATGGCATATTTATTTATTAAAGAGCACAAAGTGGGCTGATCCTTATTAGCACAAACTATGATATGCTTCCTTGTTGTCGATAGACTTTAAGGGGTAAAGTAATTTATCTTCCCCCTGTCAGCCTTGTGCAAACAAGTCTAGTCTGCACACTCAGTGGAGATCATCATAATTTATAGGAGGAAGATTGTGCATTATCCTCCAGCAAAGTAACATCACATGAAGCACTTAACAATAGCTGCTGTCATGAGGTTGAGCCCACCTACACGTCCATATATACCACCTCATTGTGTGCCAGGGGTTTGACGGGTTAATATATCTAGTGTATTCTTTTAAATAACAAGCCCCAGGGTCGGCCGTGAAGTTTTGTGATGATCATCTGTCCTGTAACTGTGCTTTAACAACATGATCTCACCCCTGGGCTCAGTCATTAGGATTCAGTCCCTTCTCATGGAGACTAATTTATCCGTGCCACAAGGTCTTTTACGACAGTGCAGTGTCAAGTCATTTAAATGTCAAAACAATGCCTTGACTGTTATTTTACTTTAGAGGGCAAAATCATTTGCTTCAGAGCGAAAATTAAATTCGATTTTACAAGCCTGACCATGAGCTTAAATTGAATTAGCATTTCCCCTTGTCTTATGTTAACTTTACAGGAGGGACACACCCAGCAGACACTGTTATGCTGCTCATTGCCAACAAACAAAGTGTGGACATCAAAGTTTCATGATTAAGTAGTGTAATTAATCAATCTGTTTCATGGTGTTGTTTACTCCAACATGCCTCATCTGCTTGTCTAACTAACAGTTTTACTTCCCTCGATAACCTCCTATTCAAGCATAAATAACAAGAATGTTTCACCATCAAGTACATTTTTGTGAAAGTGTACCTTTTTCTTTCTTCACAATCTGTACAACATCGAATAGTCTCAATCTTTTGACCCTCAATTCAGATAAGGATATATTCAAATATTTTAGATAACGTTTTGAATCCCCAGAAGGGAATCAATAATCACGCATGCACAATGACAAATAACCTAAGGAGAAACCAGTCAGAGGGGACGTATCAGACAACATGGGCATGAAAGACAAATTGCCACAACACACACACACACACATATATTCCAAGAGAACATATATATGTAGCTCAGAAGCCCATCCTGCAATGTATTCAATTGAATAAATAAATAAATAAAAGGCTCAAAAAGGCTTTTTAGACGAAAAAAAAGAGGAGAAACTTTCGGATGAAGCTAGCACACCATTCAGCTTGGATTTAGGTGTCAAAGATATGTTGTAATGATAGTTTATTTGATTTTAAAGCACTTTAAAAAATATACCCTCATGCAATTCTGTAAAACGTCAGAGTGACGAATGGAGCATGCAGCATATTTGGGTTCTCGTTTTTGAATGAAGCAGGTTTCCAGGCTATGCCACGAGTAGCGGCGCTAATCTTCACAACCTCTTCACACTTGTTCAGCTTGTGTCAACAGCACTGTGAGTCAGTTAGCCATTCATATGCCGCTACAGATGGTCTCATCCCTCTTCTTCAGCTCTGCTGCTGACATGATTCATGGGGCTCTGTGTCTTGATTTAGGGTCTCTTTTTATATTTCTTCTTGCCCACAGCAGAGAAGCATTTCTCCAAGACACGCCTGAGGCAATGACCCTGCTCTGCCTGGCTAAGAGAGAAAAACAGATCCTCTGGGCAAAACTGGACTTGACACAACAAAAATACACACAAAGACGTACATATCAGTTCATACTAGCTTGTGTAGTCAAATCCAAACAAGTCAACGTCTCTTTGGCTTTCTCACAAACCCAAAATAGTCGACAAAAAAAAAGAAATTATTCAGGCTTATTTCGAGACATAAAATGGTGCAAATAAACATCCTTTTGTGCTACACGAGGGTCATTTATTTACATACTACTCCATTCTTTCCTTTCCTCTTCTGTTATTGCTATGCGATTATTTCTACTCCCAAAGTCAATCGAATAAGCCCATCGCTTAAAATTAAACCAGCAGTCACCTGTGATTGTTTTTCCACTCAATCTGAGTTTGTTGAATTTGTATAATAATAACCTTGCGTGTTTCCTTCCATCAATTTTCCTCCAACTCAGTCTCCATAGGCTTCAGATTGCCCTGTCAGAAAGGACTATAGCAAAAGACTGTGCACACCACTTCCTTATCGCTACCAGTAAATTACTTCAGGATCAGATACAGGCTGCCAACTCGCAGAAACTCCACTCACCAGACACAGAGAGGGAAAGGGAAAGGGAGAAGGAGATAGAAAAGAGGGAGAGAGGAAGAAAAAAAAGTGTATAGACAAGACAAGAGGAGAGTTTCCCCGTGGAGACTGATACCTTCAGCTGCTCTCAAAGGTCATCTGATGTTATCTAACGATCATCTTCAGTCACCCAAACTCGCCTTTACCCACTCTGCTCAGAAGCTGGAGTCAAGCACCTGTCAATCTAAAATCCATAACCTGCAGCGACAACAAATGTAATCAATCTGAAAAACTATTCTTTTTCAAGTATGAACACAAACAATGAACAAAATGACTGAAAGCGTGAGGAACAAAGATCATCTGGAGGAGTTTGTAAAATATTGTTTTTGGCATTGCTGTTTAATGGGCAATGTAACAGGAGAATATGGCTGAAATGTACCATAGATATTTTTGTATGTATGCAAGTAAAAAATAAATTGAAATGTAATTTAGAAAAAGAATCAAACTACAGTAAAACAGCCAGCCCATTTTATTCCATATAAATTCCTGTCTCTAGCTTTGTTTAACAAATGAATGCCTCTATAAGATAATCTATTTTAAGCACATGTAAAATCTGCAAATGCATTATCAGTCACATTTTGTAGCTAACCATTACTTTCAATACATCTACTCACAAATCTTCTCATTGTTTGGTCTGTAAAATATGTGCAAACAGTGAGAAGAAAAGCCAGTAAATCACATTTAATATCAGAGAGCAATTAAAAAAAGCAAAGACACTCAGCCTTTCAAAGCTGGAAACAATATTGTTGTTGCTAATACATTTTTCTTTCACTCAAACTTTTAACTATTTGACTAATTGTTTCCAAACTTATAGTATGTGTGACTGAGGTGTACATGCCAAATTAAAATAAACACATTGACAGGGTATAAAATTAAAAAACGTTCCGAAAACCATATGAAAGCAGACATTGAACACTAAACCTGCTGAATCAATTATTTGGCTCATATTTGGTGGATTTAATCAGTAGGTTGACCTTCTGAACACTAAAATGTGTCAAACATTTTCTTTATAATGTTGAATCATTTTATTTTTAACTAGACAATTTTAGATAATCATCGATTGCAGCCCTATTTTTACATCCAGCTTCACTGTGGTCTGCTCGTTTGAAGGATAGGTTTTCTTAGTCGAAACTGACATGTTTTTTAAAATATTCCACATCATGAATCTTTTAAATGTAAGGTCTGCTGTTACTGCAACAACCTAGTTCCCATGAGGAGATGAATCAAAACACATGAATACAAGACAAGATTGAAAACTATGGTACACAAATCTACTATTTATAGCATGTGGTCTTGTTTCCCTTTACTGTATTTATCTTAAATGTAATATTTGTATCTTATTTGGGTTATTAATGTCTTTCATCCTGACATTTAATCATTGTCCTTAATTATAATTAAACCAAAGGGAAGCAGGAAAAAGCTAATGTTATACAAATCCAAGGAAACATCATTTATGGTTATCTTATTACAATTGGTTGTGTTACTAACAGGTGATGTTGTTTATATCAGTGTTGTTTTTTTCTGGTGACCGCTGTCATATCATGAGGCTTGCCCTGATTGCTAGGGTCAGATAGAGTAAGTGGCCTCAGAGACTGGTCAATTTAGCCTCTTGTGGTGTGCAGGTATGATTGAACTGGCGGCGAGGCATCGGGATGCAGGCGCTGTTTTTCACACGCGTCGAGGGACACCTTCGCTGCCTCCTCTCCTCTCTGCAGCATTGTGGGGAGCAGCTCCAGCCTGCTGGAACCTAGCAGATGGTGAACGTATGCGGCGCTCATGCATGTCATCATCACCTTCATTAGCTGAAGGTGACATATGACATCATCTGGCCCGTGTGCATTATGGGGGCTAGAAAGAGTTGTTTTCTTCTTTTTATTGCAACATGGTTCAAGGTTGTTGATGGGAGGTATTGTGAGTAATCACAATCTTCGCCCCCTCCTTGCACACACACACACACACACACACGTTCCGCTGACTACTCCTCCTCCCCCAGCCTCCCCCCACTCCCCCCTCCCAGCATTAAGGTAAATAAGGGCTTCCAGCAGAGAGCCAATGAGCACGGGCCACTGAGCAGAGATACATGTTTGTGTTGCCTTCCTCCCAGGACCCTGCTCGTTTATCTTGGCTGTCAGGTAAAGGGCAGACTCAGAGAAGGTGAAACTTTTTTCAATTTTTTTTTAATAAGGCCGACTCGGTTTCCATAGAAACTGCAGGACAACATTAGAGGGACAATGATAAGAGAGCAAAGTCTGGTCTCAGGGCATCCCACTGTGTGTGCAATGGCTGTCGGAGACATTTGTGTTTATGTCAGAGACATAAAAGAGCTATTTAGATTTATTCTCCAGAAGCCTCGAGACTTAGACCTTTTTACGGTGGGAGGGGAGATTAATGAGAGCATATTCACACCTAGCTGCAGTTTAGGTCAGGAGCTAAAAGGTGCTTACCACTTATAAAGAGGTTGCTGAGTCTTCTGTGGGTACAAACTCCCCAATAAAGAAAGAAAAGACATCCAAAGGCAATAATGTTTTTTTTATATAGGGATATTATAATGTTTAAACAATATACGGACGATAACAGGCACATTTCCTAACTTTATTCAGTAATAAACACTGAACAGCATAAGAGTTGTCTTAAAAAAAAGTCAATATTCTAAATGCGAGCTACCTACGCATTCAGAGAATACTCCAGGCTAAAGGTGCATAAAGAAGAAACTAATTGCACAGGTAATGAATACTTAATGACTACCACATTTTTCACTTTGTGGCAGTAAATGGGAAACATGTTTAGTTAACAAATGAGTGGAAAATCAAAAGGAACAGAAGCTACCACACGCATTGTCAAAAGCCTGCGGCGGTGAGATAAACCGAGACAATGATACAAAGATATGAGGGTCTTTGTTTCCCGCCACACTCCGGCAAAAGAGAAATTAAGTCTCTTCTGGAGCAGAACCCAACATGGATACGGTCCACATGCAGCCATAATGTTGAATAAGGAGCTCTTGATAAGATGGCACACAACTCTTATTCTTGTGTTGACATGCAGGAAACTGTTGAATTCCACATTAGGCACTTTATTCTGCATTCAGCCCGACATTGTGATTGTCTCAATAACAGAGGAAAATACTTCGGGGAATGCACTACGGACTCCAAACACAAAAAAAAAAAATCAAGGAAGGAAATATCAGGAGCTTTATTGCCGACGTCCATTACTAAAATTGCTCTATTAGACTATTGTTTACTGGTATGTAGTGCAGAACTATTCCAGCTATAACTGTGGGAAACTGCTTTTGTTCTCAGAACAATATTGCTGTGTCCTTGTGATTAAATCAAGTTTTTGTCAGCACCTCAAATTCCTTAACAGTCTTTTATAGCAAAACAAATAGACCCCGCTCACGCAGAGGGTTTTTCTCATCAAAGACGTGCTACCTTTGCTCCCTCTTTATGAGCATCAACTTCACATTTTTTCCAACTCTTTGTTCCCAGTTTTTCAGCAGCCTCTGATTTATATCTGAGGTAAAGAGGAAGAGTGCTCCGCCGGGACAGAGTGTGTTCGCCTGCCGGTAGACGGAGGCGGGCCGGTATCACACACGAGGGTGAGGGTGTGTGCTCTGACAACTCATCAGTGGACAATAAGGCCTTGGCTGTTAATGTCCTGCTACCTGGCATGCTGCAGGGTCACAATCTGCTCCAGATGCTGGAGGCAGGCGTCCAACTCGTAGTGGTGGAGGGGGGGGAAGCAAAGGGGAGTGGATACACTGAAAAATGAATGGGAACGGATAAACACACATACACGCACCTCCTGCAACCAGCCAACTCAGAGTTTACTGTCTCTTCTGCACAGTGGTCTCGCTGGCAGTTACTGTAGCAACATCAGGGAAAATCTCTGAGCACAATAAATGAAATCGCTCTTTTCCAGGGAGCTAGATTGAAAATGTATCTGTGCAGAGCAATCATGCATAATTCGAGATGGGTGGGGGAGAGGGGGGGGGGAGCTGAACAGACAGATACACGCACACACATCTATATGTGAAGAGGGACTTATGAACTCAATTTAGTCAGCCAGACAGAGTTCTTGATTCTGTCACTTGGGATAATCGTCAGGATGTGGTACTCTGACCGAGCCCCTGCTCTAAACCCAGGCAGGATATAAGGTCATGTTGGAGTGGAACTCTAGCCATGCAGCACCCAGACCTCAAGTGCTCCAGTGGTTTTGTGGTTATCTGCAGTAGCCAGCTGTCGAAAAACAGAGGAATTCTTCAAGAACGTCCCCTCTCCCCTTCCTCATCTATCTATCAAAACTGTCCAATCACCCCACCCATCTCTGTCCTGCTTTCTTTGGTCTACTTCTAGCATGTGTACATTTGTGAATAAATGTCTGTTGCTATTTTTGTGTTACCAAAAGATTAACACCTAGAACAAATCAAAACAAAACTATTATGGTTAGTGTTAAGAGAATTACAAGGCACTAAATTACCCAGTTTGTTCCCAGGCTGTTAAAGAGAGAAAAACATCCGCTATAATTATATTCAACTTTGAAAGCTACTGACAGTTCATAAAGTGTGGAGGATTCTTTACCACATGTTTTCTGCAGGGGATGGAGGGAAACAACTCTCCTACTTTCTCGCATGAGAGTGACTAAGAGGACAGCTATGCATAATATATTTGACAGTGCATGTTTAAAAAGGTTATTCCTTTCCGTTCAAAATTAGGTCAGTTCATAACTGCAAACCAATGCATGTGGAGGCGGTGAGACTTGATGTTCTGCAGTGTCTGTTCATCACTTAAATTTGGTTTCATGTCTGTCACTGTCAGGGACAACGTGGATAAGAACCACCAGTCCACGGCATACATCTTTCAAAACGGATGCAGAGAGAAGCGTTGGAGGAATCAGCAACCTGCTGTGTTTCAAGAGCAGAGCTCCACCTGCTGGTGAAAGAGAGCTGCAACAGCACTGAAGCAGGAACCGTTGTTGGATTTACGACTATAATGACCACAGTCATTTTACTGAATGGGCACTACCTCTTTGCCAGCAGGATTATTAATGGAGGAAGAGTGGGCATTTATTTGCACTGTACAAAGATAAACAGCAGTGTTATATGCTAATGTGAGCATATGGAGAGTTTGACATTACAAATACTTTTTCTTAACCCTTGTGATTTGTTGAAACCGTCAAAGTGGCGTGTTCCTCTACCAAATTTCTAGAAACAAACAAAGCAATTTCATAAGACTAATTTAGGAAAAATGTCATGTTTTAATTGTATATGGCCTATGTATCATAAATTACTGTATTTTGTTGATTTTGGACTTGGTTAGATAGTATTCTTTTTTTTAAATAATTGCAGTTTTCAGTAGTTTTCTCAGATACCTTTATTGAAGTTATTTCATATTTTTTTAAAGAGGAGTTGTAAAAACAACATATTAACAACCACTAATAAATTAACAAAAGAGTTCATTTACCAACTTGTGGGAAGGTGGCACAAATGGTTATTGCTGTTTTAATGTTCACAAGTAAAAAAAGAGTTAGAGCAAAATATATGTTATTATTCAACACATACTGTCCCCTGATGGGCACATTGTGTGGGTTTTGCAGCAGTGAGGCCAGACAGCCCTCAGATGAGGAAGCATGTTCCCGTGCAGCCTGGGATAACCTAAGCTCTTGATGCTTTCTCAGTGGATTCCTATTAGCAGAGCTTAAAAGCTGTCATTTCAGTTAAGCCAAGGCAAATCACCTGAGCTTCACGTCTAGTGGGGGAGTGCGGAAATGAGACTAATGATGGAAGAGGCGTATCAGGAAAAGTAAAAAATATATGAAAGAGAGCAGCATAGACCTACATTTACAGAATCACCCCTGTCCTCTCCTGACTGGCTCCTCATTGAGGAGAGGTCTGAACTCCAGGGCTCTTATTACCATGTGATTAACCTCTGCAGGATTAACCGGGCAAAGACAGAGACAGAAAGGTTAAAGGTCGGCGCTCAGACATCTACTCCAGCATGAAGGGTGGCCTATTAAACAGAAGGCCACGCTTAATTCTGCCCACCTGCCTTCAAGAATATTTCCAATACATACTGTAGCATTTATCCCGCATTACTCATCCCTCCAATGTTATATTTCAACAGCATGCAAGGTCAGTTGCCTTGTTACCGTTAAAATAAAAATAAAAACCATTGTACTCAATTAGAAAAAGGCTCGTTTGAAAACATAAACACACCGCCAAACACCTGGTGTGTGTTGGCAGCCGTGAGACAGACTGCAGGTGGGGATGAATTAAAGTGAGTCTGCGCCGGAGTAAGGAATCATGAATAATACATCACACACATACACAGTAAGGCCACAGCGTTTTAGCACTGCTGTAACTGGTTGCAGCTCATTATCAGGGAGAAAATAATTTAGTAACAAACATTTCTTTGCGCAGGCTTACATATACTTTTTAAATTCAAGTGTCAAACTGAAATAGAAGGTGAATGTGTCGAAACTGATGAGGAATGAGGATCACTGCAAACCATCATCTAATAAAAGTGTGTCTTTGTCAGTCTGTTACTTTGATAGAGAACAAAGACAACCTGGCAACCTGTGTGTGTGTGTGTGTGTGTGTGTGTGTGTGTGTGTGTGTGTGTGTGTGTGTGTGTGTGTGTGTGTGTGTGTGTGTGTGTGTGTGTGTGTGTGTGTGTGTCCATGACGTGTGTGTGTGTGTGTTGTGTGTGTGTGTGTCCATGAACGGATGGAGAAAGCATGTGGGAATGTGTTAACCTTTCTGCAGAGACAGGGCCGCGCCTCCAACCGAAAAAGATCACCGTCACTTCCAGATTGATCCGGTTTGAGGGATGTTTCACTGTTTTACTTTTATTTTGCCTCTTGGCCGTCCAGTGACATAAATCACTACAACTTTTTAATCAGTCTTGAAGTGTCTAACACAAGGGCAAAACAAACCCTCCAAGGTATAACACAAGTACTTGTATTTCAAAGAGGCTGCTTTTAGTGATGAACACAGAGAAACATCACCCACTTCCGCAGCTCCCCTCAGCTCAGGAGACTTTTAGCATCTGAGTTCATCTTTATAGCTCGAAACATCAGTGTTTCACTCTCAAAGCTCTTATTGCCGTTTTCAGTAAAAAGCTTAACAACAACAAACATTTGAATACTACCTGCTCAGCATCAATTGTTGATAGCCAGGGAACCTAATAGAGACCCAGTAATTTCTCTAAGGGTTTTGTTGGGACCAAACATTTAGAAAAATAGAGTTAAGATTTGACAAATAGTCATCAAGGAAGACACAAACTCGACTCCAAATTAAAGCTATTAAAGCTTCCTCTATATCTGCTTACTATCTGGTGGATGTCTAAGTCTGCAACTCTTAGTGCTTAAGAAAGTGATAATTGTCCATCATTGCGTTTACAGTGACCCCAAGTGTCCAAGTATTTTTGCAGGTTTATATAAGACCAAAGTTATATTATTGAAATGCTGGCCTGAACACAAACTATACTACAACTCTGCTAGCTAACAAGACACCAATTTGGCATGAAATGACCAAATAGATATTATTGAAAAGGTAAGAATAAATGTGGCAAGGCATTAGATACCGACCTCTGGTACAGACAGTTCTGATGGTAACAGAAGTGTGAGTATACAGAGGTGTGATATCCAGGTCCTTGCAAATTTGATAATTGTGTTCTGCATCATTCACATTGTTACTGTGAACATAATATAACACCTCTCCAGTTTCAATTCAATGCAGAGACTCAGTGTGGGATCATTGACTGTCACAAAAGAAGAGAAAACTGTTAATAAGCCATAATACTAATCAGAAAATATAATGTCCAATCTTTTTTTCCTCCCATTCTGAATGTCATGGCGAGGGACGCGCCAGAGAGAGAGACTGAGAGAAAGAATCTGTTTACCAAATGTCCCCTGAAGCGAGACCCCATCATCCACACTCACACAGACATTGAGATGAAAGCAGCTTGTGTTCTTCCTCTCTGATCTTATCTGATTGTTCTTTATCTTTTTGTTTACCAGGGACCCAGATTAGGATGTGCATTAAATCTCCCTTCAATCTCCGACTCCTGTGCCATGTTTTTTTGTGCCTGTCTTTTTTCTTTGTTAAATAAGACAACGCTCTGGTGCAACTCACTACTTTCAGGCCATAAAACAATCTGCGGCAGCACACACAAAGAGCCGTTGTCTTCCACACACATTCAAATGTACAGTTTCTCACACACACACACACACAAGCACAAACACACACTGAACCAATCGTTTAAAGTCTCAGAGGCCTCGATAAGCTTCTGTAAATCAGCCACCATCCGGCAGTGAGTTTTATTCCCTCTCTCTCAGTGGATGTTGGGTTATGACCCATAGGCAGGAGGTTATTTATTGCTTTTGTCTCAGCCTGTGTTGACTCCCAGCCACTCATCTATGGTTCTAGGCTAATAGAAAGCAGCACCGGGTTGTAGATCTGCAGGAAGCCTGCTAAGCTGCGGGGCCGCAGCTCGATAGCCTCCTCAGAGCCTCGTCTCCCCAGTTTCTTAATGTCTCACAATTCCCCATAGCTTTCTTCATCTGTTTTTTTGGGTAATGAGCGAATCAAAATGAGAACCTATGGGTGAACCTGAGGTGAGCGATTCCCTATAAAATAAGAGTGAATGAGAAAAAGAGGAAGGCAGGTTAGGAGAGCTGAGAGAAGCCCGCACAGACCATAAACATTTTTCCCGGAGGCGACTTGCAGAGATGACAGACAGTCGGCAGCATGCTGGCCTGCCTCTCTCACCAGCACATAAGAAACATCTCTATTCTCAGAGATGGCTGCCTGCTTTGTAATGGAAACTTGAGGTGTTATGTTGGAAAATAACAAAAGATAAAAAGTGTAAATTGTCAACAGCAGAATGAAACTTAACCTTGATACTCCGTTTCCATAGTAATGCAATTTTTGAAGAGCAGCCTCTCACATACTTCAGAGTGTCTCTGGTTGCTATGAAGGCTGTGAAAGACTTTTTTTCCCCCGGTCCTCCCTCCTTTTTTATACCTTCACACAGCCGCTGTGAAACGATCTCAACAAGGCTGTCATCCTTTACAATGGGCCGTCTAACCTGAACTGGCAACTTCCACCTCGCTGTTGTTTGAAATACGGGTCCACTCGCCATTTCTACAGCGCTGAAAGCGGCTGACAGTTAAGACGAACCACCACAGACTGCGGATATATGAGGGGGTCCTTGAGTGATGACAGCATGGGTAGGATGGAGAGTCGTGATGTAATGGAGACAAGGCCGCTGACTGATACTACCAAAGAGACCAGTTTGTCTGCTCCAGTTCACAACCATTCATATCCAAGATCTATGTCTGAGAGCAATAACGGTTAATAGATGAATCCTACATCGGTGTCATCCGGTTCCTGAGGGCACTGTGTATGTGAAGGGTGTGTGTATGTGCATTAGATCAGGGAAAAATGGTGTGCAAACAGCCTTTGCTCCAGGATCGTACAGTGATATGTCTCTGGAGCTGAAACCCTTCAAAGGAAAGCCCTTTAAAAACCAATATGTATAGTTGTTGGATGTTTATCTGTTGAGTCAGGGTCTGATTTTTCATATATCTGCCAGTGTGGCAGGTCACTAACATATCCTGACATGTTTTTTGAAGACATCAAATTTACAAAAAAGAGATGCACAATTGCACAATATTACCTCACAAATGTTCTTTTAAATCTACAAAATGAGAATTATTCATGTAAAAGAAAAGTTACTTAAAACAATCAAAACCTAAATAATCTTTGACATTACTGAAAAGTCCATTCTCAGTGTATTGGATCAGGACTCCCAAACAAGTTTTGACGAATATACCTATGTAATGTGAGCTTAGAGACTTTCCCCCTCAGCAGAGGAAGGTAAATACAGCCTTCTTTGTTTCACAGTGAATGTCAAACATCCACATGACTTAAGTGACCCCTTGACTTCTTTAAAACACACACACCTTTTTACGATGTCGGTTCCATTCCAGCAGGCCTGCCCGTCACCGGAGGCCAGCTCACTCACACACAGCTGATCGGCCAGGCCACCGTAGAACGTACGGTAGAGGCGTAAGCTGTTTAGAAAGTCCCTGAAAAAGTGTGGGGGGGGGTTACTTATAGTAGGCTTACGTACTAATATCACAAAACGACGCTTCATTCTTTAACCCACGTACCTCCTCCTCACAGCCAGCGAGTCCCCGGATCCACTGAGAGCAGCTTTAAGAGGGATTGAGTCCCGGCTGCTGTGCTGGAGGCTGACTGACTGCGCAGGCCTTCTGCTCGGTGTGCCACACAGTTTGTGCACCTATTACCCGAAGAGACAGGCACAGATTTAGGCCTAAACACTGAGGGAGAACCCTGCATTTTAAGTCTTGGAAAATTGTACTGGTGCATGACGAATAGGCCTCATTACAGATGCTGGAATGACAGCTGTTTATACCAAGGCCATTAGTGCAGCCAAGCCTATCATCTCAAATTTCTAAATGTATTTCATGTGAATCTTATCAAGCAGCAGAGACACCAGACAGCCACTAGATGGAGATGTGGGGTCTCAGAACAGGAATGTTAGTGTGGTTCAGGGAAAAACATCCTGAGGCATTAACTAAACAAGCAACATACATGTAAACAGAAAGTTACATTTAGTACATAAACAAATACTTTATGGTTAGGCTTTGATGGATCACTTGTGTTAAGAATAAAGACTCCTTAGGTTTACACCCATTGTCCCAAACTGAAGAGTGGCTGTTGACACTGAATCCTCCCCTGTCTGACAGTCTAACTACAACAATTCTGAGCACCTTGGGGATGTATTTCTGGACAAATTGTTGTGTGTGACTTGTGCAATTTATCTTTGGTCTCCACACCTCAAACCATTTAGTATGGAGCTGGCAGCTGGAATAGCCTTGAAATTCAAAGTAAAAACACTCCAATATTAACAAAAATACCTTTTACTTTATCTATTCTTGTCCACTTGACCGGTGGTTCCTATGTGCTCCCACAGAGCCCTAGTACAGCTTTGATTCTACCATCTTAAACAGTGCTTAATCTCTCCTTAAAGAAGATCTGACCTGTGCAGAGAGGCGAGGCCCATTTTTCTGGGCATGTCCGACAGCATCATGAAGCAGCGTGTGAACTCCCAGAAGCACTTGCTCCAAATCCTGAGGCCCTTGCATCCGTGCTGACAGGCCCTCCAGCGAGTGGACGAACTCTCTCCAGTGGCTGTCGATCTCTGCCATGCTTGCCAAACAGCCTCGCATCACGTTGAGGCAGTAACCCATGCAGGGCTTGGACTGGGTTAAGCCCTGTGGAGCAAATTACTTTGTGATCAGTAATGCTGAAAAATACTTTCATCAATTCAGATCAATGTACTTGGCTTCAGAGATCTAAATCCATACCTGGCAATGAGGACAGTAGTGCATCTTGAGCAGGGCCCGTCTGCACTCGCGGCTCAGCTGTAAGTGGTCTGTTGTATTAATGACTTCAATGCCCAGGTGCAGTGCCTGAATCAGCAGTTTTCCAGACACCCCAGAGCGAGCAATTTGGTCAGCCAGGAGGCCGGGCGCTGCGGCAAACGGTCTCACATCTCGCCTGGACGATCTCACGCACTCAGCGTAGCTCGGTGATATGTCGCTGAGGCCAGGGTTGATGAGGTGATTGTAGACCAGTGGGAAGAGTGCGTCAAAGAATCGCTGCACCAAGTCATCAACGCTGAGCTCAGACCCCAGCAGGAAGAGACTGATGTCTGTGAAGAGTTCCCGAACCGGGCCAACAGCCTGATCAGCCATGCTGCGGTACGACGCCTGGAGAACCACATTGGTGTGATTCTCAGCCTGCCAAATCAGAGACTCAAAGGTCTCTGTGGGGAGACAGCAGGAGAGAAAGAGACAAAGAAAGGCAAACGATTACAGAGAGAACTAATTTCAATATATTATCATCTTTATCTTGGTTCAAAGTTAGGTATTCTTGCTGCCTCTTGAGCGATGCAAGAACATTAAAGCCTTAACATCCACTCACACTAAAGGCAGAAACTGCTGTGCTGTAATATGAACAGGGCTGAATACAGTACAGATTCTTGATGAAGCTTTTACTTTGATAAACCCAGAATGAAGAAAAGAGGAGAGTCTTCAGAGTTGCCAGCGGGGATCTGGAGCCCCCCTGCATCTCCACACAGAGGGGGGAGAGTAAGTGTAGGGAAGCAATTTGTCAAAGAAATTGACAAAGAAACATAGAAAAGAAAGTGGCTACAGCACACCAAACTGTTGCTACGACAGAGATACAATAAACCAACTACATTTACCAAACAAGTATGAGAAGAAAAAGGCTCCTTGTGTAATGGGAATTATTTGAATGAGAAGATGATACAACAGAGGGGAGTAAAAACATGAGTTCAAGAGCCTAAAATGATGAGAACAATTGTTAAAAGACACATGGAGGATGGAAAAGAATTAATTCCCCAGAGAATAAGCAACTTCAATGATGTTCATTCCATTTTCATACAGCAAAACATCATGGCAGTCTCTACACAAGCACATAACAGACCCCATGCTTTACAAGTATGCTCACTTTCAAACTCAAAACATGTATTCAAAATCCGCAGCACATGATTTTCCTCTAACAATTGGTATTATCACCATGAAAGTAAATGTCATCAAATTCTGCTAAGCTGCATGTGACACAAAAGTCTGTCCACTCCTGATAAAGCGTCTGTCTGAATGATACTAATACTCAGGCCGCTGCATCAGGAAGCTAAAGCACACCCTGCTGTTTCTCTTTTGCCGGTCAGCAGCGCATTAACCAGTATTTACACAGTGTTTCTATGTGTGTTTTTTAAGAGCAGTTGTTGAGGGGAGGGTACAGATTATAGCATCCAACATCTACCTCACTGTGTGGAACTCGGTGTGTTAAAGTAGAAGGACTGATATTGAGGAAAAAACGCAACGCTATAGAAAAAGTGCAACGAGCTCGCCTTTATCCTCTTGTCTCTCTGTTTTCACATTTTGTCTCAGTTAATACCTGAGCCATGGCCATTCTCACATCATGTGCTTGTCATGAGTTGTGAGGCAGTGGTCAGGGTGAAGGCCTGGAGCTGCCTGGGGGGCTGAGAGTCTGTGGGGGGGTTAACCAATGTGATGAGGGCTTAGACGGTCGAGCGCTGTACAATATGCAACGACGTGGAAAGATTGACCGAAAGCCCCCTGGAGAGGGCAACTGAGAGGGGGAACAGAGAGGGGTCGGACATGCCTACGGGCGTACCATCTTAAGCAGGCAGCATTAAACACAGAGGAACCAGAAACACCACCTGATCCTGCTCAGATGAGATCAGTCTACCAGGATCCGAGACTCAAAGATTTGTTTATGTGTGGAGGAGGAAAGGAGCTGCACCTCCTACACAGCCAGCTGTTTGGGTCAGAGAGCAGCACGGAGAACAGAGTGAGAATGTGTAAAGAATGAATAAAGACAAGAGCGGCGGCTGTGAAAGTGCAGCGCGGATGATGTGACTGTGTGAATGAAGCAGACGGATAGAGGACTGGCAAGCAGACAAGCTGAGAAATGGAGAGAGAAAGAAATATGTGCTCGCAGAGTACAGTTAGAGATTATTACAGCCCCCGAGTGTGTGAGGCACAGCAGACAGAGTTATGAAGGGTCCCACAGGGATTACAGCGTGTGCTTTAGGAGGGCTTTACCACATTAGATTGTGGAGTTAATGAATTCCACCTGTCAAACCACATAACCAATATCTGTGTGGTAAACACATTTCTCCCCGTTTTATCCCACCGGTATCCTTCTTGCTTCCTAGGATGTAAATCTTGTCACTAACCGATTTCCCTCCATAAGTACAAAAAGGGAAACTTAAAACGGCATGGATAATAAGCTGATCAGTTATTCTGCTGTCTAAACAAGTTTGCTGTGTTACAAGAACACCCACGCAGGAGTTGCTAGCTGTCCGGGCTGTATTAATGACTTTATTCTTCAATAAAGAGAGAGCATGAAGCAGCGTCTCTCACTGGGAGGCCTACACCAGCGGCCAGGCTTCTGGGCAAGCCTGAGGACAGAGATAACAGGGGGGGGGGGCGGTGGAAAAGATGAAAAGAGTTACATAGCAAAGTGAGAAGAAGGTATCGCTTTTAAGTTTTTGAGACGGAACTATTTAAGCCGAATTGGATATCTGTTCACATTTTTAAACAGGCCGAATATGTTTCTTAAAAGCGACTGTAAGCTATTGTATTACTGTATTAAAAATGTATCAATTTACTATGGTTAATGTGACAGAACTCACTTGCAGTAATATACGCATAACAAATGATCACCTGACTGAGTGTTTCAGTGTTTTCAAAGTCGTTGTTTTCGTTTTAAAGCCTGCTCCTTTAATATGGCAGAGGATCCTGAGCACTCTTTGTTTTCAGAAGCAGAAAGCTGTTGCTTCAGCTAAGAAGCTTTTATAAACCCACCAGTATTCACAACCTGCTCAGCATCACACTGCATAACAACAGTTAGTGACCAGCTGGTGAGTATAGTTAAAGTGGACCTATCATGCTATATTTGAATAATATAGTGTAGGACCATGCCTATATAAGGCATATTTATACTTTTTATTTGTCAAAATACCAAACAGATCATGCATTTTAGCCATTCCTCATTTCGCTCACTTTAACACTGTCTTATGGGCTGATTCTGTGAGAACAGCACCATCTACAGGCCTGGCATATGTACTAGAGCAGTGGTTCTCAAATGGGGGTACGCGGACCCCTAGGGGTACGTTGGAGTACTGCAGGGGGTACGTGAGATTTATTTTATGTTAAAAAAAAAAAAAGTTTGAGCAGTGTGGGTTTTAAATTAACAGAGTTACACATATTTCAAAACGCGAAGTGCAATAACTGCAGTTGCCTTCCTGTCACTGAGAATAACAAAGATCGTCAGTGAAGCACAAGCCCATGTTTCTCACTAAATTGTAAGTACAACTTATTAAAAAGATCAGTTCAATGCAACTAATGTCGTCTTAGTGTTATTGCATGATGTTAAAATTGGTTTGCCATGAATTTAGTGATGGATTGTAAACATTTGAAATGTAGCATTTAAGTCTTTCTCAGTCGTTTTTTGCAGTTAACCCGATCTCGTTGTTTTAATAAATCGCAAAGACACTGATGGTGGCAGCACTCGTACTGTACCCCTCTTTATATAGCAATTTCTTCTAACTAATTGTTTTTGCTGGCTGATCAGGGGGGTACTTGGCTGAATATCTTTTCAAAAGGGGGACTTATCTGAAAAACAGTTTGAGAATCACCTGTACTAGACGCGTCTCCAGGCCGCTTTGCGAACGGCAATGTGCCGTGCTGTCGTGCGCTCCTGATCTGGTGGAGTTGGACCCAATAGCGCCGCAGGCGGTGCCAGCTTGGACTGTGACGTTCAATAGAGTTTTCAAAAATCTGGATCAGGTCTGTGCTCAGATGCGCGTTTGGCAGACGCGCTTTTTAAGAGATTTGGGTATGGGACGGGAAATAGGAGGCCCCCTGTGTTTCTGGCTGACACTTGGTGAGCCTTCCCCTGGAACACCGGGGACACATATTCCATGTATGAGAAGACGTACAAACAGCTGCATTGTTGCCATGATAGGTCACGCTTTAAACATTGTAAACGGACGTTCTGCAAACTGTTTCCTAGCCAATGAGTCATAAACCAAAGGCTAATAGTGTCGTCGAATTATTAGATTCTCAGCAGAATTACGATATTAGCAATGTTCCTTTATGTACCCCCAAACCTGCATCGTTGCTTCATTCATACTGTTTGTTCCATATTCAATATTCAGATTCCTTTTTATTAAGACAGGATGTTTTCCTCCCCACTTTTGTGAATCAGGCTTCCAGTTGTGTTCGGCGCGGGCCCACTGGCCTATCGCGTTTTTCACAGAGGATGAGCGTCTACGACGCTTCACCCTTTTGATAAAAGCTTGACTAGCTGGATAAAAATCAATTCTATAACGAAGGGCACAGGCGTATCTACCATCAATGCACCTCTTATTCAGATTGAATTCTTATCAGGCCTATTAAGGCTTTATCAAAAGGAAGGTCGTAAGCGTACTCTTGTAAAAGCGGAATAGGGCAGTTTTGGCGCGCCCCGAACACAAACTGGAAGCGTGATTCCACAAAAAGTGGAGAAAACACTCGCCTGTTTACACCTAAAAAAGGAATCACACTATCTAATATAAAATCATAGGTGAACACCAGCATGCAGTGTTTAACATAAGCAACGCCATTCGCGCTACATCATCTATCCTGTGAAAGCATCTAATACTTCCACACACTATTACGCTGTTTATCAGACTCAGTAGGACAAGCAGAGACACAAGCCCCGACTCTTTACAATGCTCTTATCAAGGTGACCTATCATGCAAAATGCAGGCCTTTTGTAACGTCTTGTACTACATGAATATGGTGTCGCCGCGGTGTTCGCAGGGAACCTCACCAAGCCTGTCAGAAAACACAAGCCGCTCTCTATTTTCCTCCATACGGCAAATCCCTTTAAAAAGGTCTGCAACCGGATCTGAGCACAGACTGATTCCAGATTTGAAAAAAGCTTCATATGAACGTCACCAGGAAGTGGCGCCGGGCGGCGGCTATTGGCGCGCCAAGCTCCACCAATCAGGGAGGGAACAGCCACGGACATCTGCGCGTTCGCACAACCGCTGGAGCGCCTCTAACGTACAGTTGATTCTGGCAAACTTTTTTCCAATACATGTACCGGCCCCTCCTTCTGAAGAACAGGCACCGTGGGCGAGGCCCAGTGACGGCCCCAGTCACTCAGCACCCAAAACCATTAGCTCTAGGCCGAGAAATGCCTAATACCGCGACCGTGAAAGGTACGAGTAGCGACGTGGGGCTGGGCAGGCCATCAGTGTCTGATTTATTAAAAACAACGACATCTTGTAAGCTGAGAAAGACTTAAATGCTACATTTCAAATGTTTACAATCCATCACTAAATTCATGGCAAACCAATTTTAACATCATGCAATAACACTAAGACGACATTAGTTGCATTGAACTGATCTTTTTAATAAGTTGTACTTACAATTTAGTGAGAAACATGGGCTTGTGCTTCACTGACGATCTTTGTTATTCTCAGTGACAGGAAGGCAACTGCAGTTATTGCACTTCGCGTTTTGAAATATGTGTAACTCTGTTAATTTAAAACCCACACTGCTCAAACTTTTTTTTTTTTTAACATAAAATAAATCTCACGTACCCCCTGCAGTACTCCAACGTACCCCTAGGGGTCCGCGTACCCCCATTTGAGAACCACTGCTCTAGTACATATGCCAGGCCTGTAGATGGTGCTGTTCTCACAGAATCAGCCCATAAGACAGTGTTAAAGTGAGCGAAATGAGGAATGGCTAAAATGCATGATCTGTTTGGTATTTTGACAAATAAAAAGTATAAATATGCCTTATATAGGCATGGTCCTACACTATATTATTCAAATATAGCATGATAGGTCCACTTTAACTATACTCACCAGCTGGTCACTAACTGTTGTTATGCAGTGTGATGCTGAGCAGGTTGTGAATACTGGTGGGTTTATAAAAGCTTCTTAGCTGAAGCAACAGCTTTCTGCTTCTGAAAACAAAGAGTGCTCAGGATCCTCTGCCATATTAAAGGAGCAGGCTTTAAAACGAAAACAACGACTTTGAAAACACTGAAACACTCAGTCAGGTGATCATTTGTTATGCGTATATTACTGCAAGTGAGTTCTGTCACATTAACCATAGTAAATTGATACATTTTTAATACAGTAATACAATAGCTTACAGTCGCTTTTAAGAAACATATTCGGCCTGTTTAAAAATGTGAACAGATATCCAATTCGGCTTAAATAGTTCCGTCTCAAAAACTTAAAAGCGATACCTTCTTCTCACTTTGCTATGTAACTCTTTTCATCTTTTCC
>NW_011333781.1:76560-86811 GCF_000735185.1 Notothenia coriiceps
CCACACAACACACACTTCACACTCTACCTCGTCCTTTTTAAACAAGCTATATTATACACAGATCTACCCAATGGATTAGAAACCAAACCACCCGAAGCTCAAGAAACGACTTTACTTAAGTACATTTGTGAATCAGACTTTTACTTAATTTGAAATGAAGTAATTAAAAGTACTGCGTCCACCTCGATCATGGCAGTTGCTTGTGACCAGCACACATATAAACCGCACAATTAAACGGTAAAAACCAAACTGCTGCCACATGTTGTTTCAATCTCTGCTAATCACTTAACATCTGATGCTCGCTGCACACGACAGCTTGCAGAAGCCTTCATATTGTTCTATGAAATAAACAGAAGGGCGAGTGCTGTGTTGGGTACAGTAGGAACGGTACAGTAGGAACAGTGAGCTACAGAAGGAACGGTACAGCAAGTCCCTTAATCGGGCGGGTACCCGACCGGTGCCGCTAAAAAGTGATTCGCGGCTGGTATTTGTTCAGCGCTTTTCCTTCCGGGTTCGGTCTGGATAAAACAAAGACGAAGCGGGTCGGGTCGAGGTGTTGCATAATAATATATTAAAATAATAAATTTAGTTTAATGTTTTAAATCCTCAGACCTCTCCCCCGCGGACCGCGCATAATATAACCTCTGCAGCGATCATCGCCTCTGAGGGCCACATTCGAATGCTGAGGTGAAGCTCTCTCGCCGGAGAGATACAGCATTTTCAAAAACACTTCCTCAAGAGCGAACCACGTCTGGGAGGCTTTTTGGTGTAATCCTAATCAAAAATACAATCCCCGCTTTTTAGACAATACACTGCGTGTGTTCAATAATTGCACGTTTCACTGCTCATATAAGCGGGTTCGGTCGGGTTGCGGATCCTGGCCGAACCGGTCGGTCGGGTTGCGGAACTAATTGGCAATATGGTGCGGGTAGCGGGGCGGTTCGGTATTGCAACGTCGCAGGTGCGGGTCAGGGACGGGTCTTGAAATCAGACCCGTGCAGACTCTGCGGTACAGGTACAACCCCGTAAGAACGGCATCAGTAGTCTCACCTTGCATCTGTCCCAGGCAGCGTTTAGCATCAAACTGCAGCCTGAGGCTAACACACAGTCAGGTAGTTTGCCAACTCATTCTGCCAGTAAATTACACGTCAGGACACGTCATTAAGACACAAAGCAATGTGTTGATCTGCTCTCAGCTGACTAAAACTGTCCCCTACAATTCCAGCTAAATTAAATATTAGATATTTGTAAGGTTCCTGCTCAAGCCCTCCTTTTCTGATCGCTAAACGGTCATAGCTTGCACATGGCATCAGAAGAGCCAATGCACATCTGCCTTGTGACTCTCTCAATGGTCGGCATGCATAAGGCTGACAATTATAGGCTCCATATCAAAGATAGAGATACCGTTGTCTTCTTAAAACGACGCGATAAGGTGAGGGGAGAGGTAAGTCCATGGCTAGACAGCCTGTTAAGACATTGCTGATATTCCGGAGTAGCATAATGTGACACGCGATACTATTAAAGAGGCAGATTGATAACTGAAGACAAGCCTTCTGAATTATCCGCAGGCGAGCGTGGTTTTCCTATTATTCACTATTCGTTAACATGTAGCGCTAGGTGAGGAGCCACGTAAGTCACATGTCGCTATATATGTAAATATCATGAGCGGGGGAGTATAACATTTCTATGCAAAACTTATATTAATGGTGGATTTTTACTGTTAGAAATAGAATCTCCTCTAGATAACGACAAACACTAACAGGGTAGTTATGAGACATATCTATGTTATGATCAGGTTTCAGTGGAGAACAGGCCAGAAAAGTACGTATTACGAAATAGTTTGAATACGGGATTTAGTGACTTGTAAATCTGGTGCCTGACACTGAAATAGCATGACGACGCTGCCTGTAGATATTTGTCATCGACGCATCCCAGAGCTAATGAGCCATACGAAGTTAAAGTGAACATTGCTCCCAGCCTCATTAGATAAGAAAAGCGCGGGTGCGGCTTGTCGTGGGTTGGACGAGAGGGTCAAAAGCCACCACTATTGCCCCACATATTGTTATAACTAGTTCCCACCGTGAGAGTTTCACCAGTAAGTGACTTTAATGTACCTTGTTAAAGCCTTATAACTGCTCTTCAGCTGAGAGGGGAGACCCGCTGAATCCTATCAGAGTTGAAGAACATTTTCAAGGAATGCTTGAGCGTACAATAACTTCATAATCGCTGCAGTTTTTTACGACTTTTGTATAAACTGTTGTTGTCCCAGCACTGTGAAGGAACTAGAAACCAGAGCTGATTTGCCCTGTCCCGACCGGTCTACCTGAAAACGACCAATGAAGCTGTGAAATTCACTCACTTTACTGAGGCGAGTTCAATTAGCTTCATAATGTGCTCAGGTGGATAAGCAGCCTGAGTGACATACATCAGACTAAACAACACTTTTAATACAAGAGTTATCAATTGGCAACCACTCGAGATGAGAACCACGGTTAATGATCTAATTTCTGCAAGAGAGTAGAGACACTACAGTACTTGATATTACACCTGAACATCAAGCAGGAGAGGACTCTTTAGAAGTAAGAGGCACCTACATACTGATAACACCTGAACATCAGCAGGAGAGGATCCCTTATAAAGAGAGACACTACATACTGATATACATCTGACATCAGCAGGAGCAGGACTCTTTACGTCGCAGACATTCCCTGCCTGATATACACCTGAACATCAAGAGGACGCCGGACTCCTTAAACCGTAGCAGACACCCTACATACTGATATACACACCCTGAACATCAGCAGAGAGGCTCTATAAAGTAAGACACTACATACTGATATACAGCCGTGAACATCAGCAGGAGAGGACTCTTTAAAGTAGAGGACAGCTACATAACTGATATAGCCGATGAACATCAGCCAGGAGAGGACTCTTAAAGTAAGATGAACTATCAATCACAACTCGATTAATCTACATGTGATTGTAAACCGGTGAAACATCAGCAGGGAGATGACATGGCTGCGACAACCTCCTTCTAAGCATAGAGGACCTACATACTACCGTATAGTTATTCATGTCACTTACACTTTAAATGCGAACGTGATTTATGAAAACATTCACAGTGCTAGGACAAGGAAGTCCCTTCTTTATAATCGTAGAGACACTACATATCGGTGGCCTGAAGAGTTATCCAACCGCCAAACATCTGCGAGAAAGCAGCAAAGGAAAACAGTATGCCATTCTATACACAACCGTAAGAGCACTACTACATACTGAGTATAGACAGCTTCAGACACCGATGTATGACATAAGTCAGGTAAGAAAGACATCTATTATCACAGTAATGAGAGCGACAAATAACCACATGCACGTGATCTTGAAGACACACATTTGTGAACACTTGCACAACAGACAATGAAAACTAGCTGAGCACGAAGCCAAACCACACACGGAAACCAGAGGACAACTGTTTTATAATTTGCAGATGAACACGCAGCGATTTCATACGAAAGCTGCAGTATACTCAAATGCCCTGAGGAGCACTGGTTTGGGGCCTGAGGTTGCTGATAGTTTTCTCCTAGCGCTATTGCTGTAAATTTCTTGCAGAGTGCCTTATATAAGTACGGGAGCTTGTTGGTACTACTGCGTGGAGCCTGCCAACCACATTCATATATTGCCGCTAAGGAAATAACTCCTGAGCTCAGAAAATAATTATTGAAAGCTTACAACACAAAAGCAGCGAGAGACAGCGTCGGGTTATTTATCGCCAGTCCCATCCCTTCTGCATAATCGGACAATCTTTTCATGACCTCTGATGTTCTACAGTCTCTGGATCTCACTCTGACGTGACAGCATGTGCTAAACTCCCTGCGGGCAGAGTCCACTGGCTGGTTTCTGGGAGGTTTCGGCGTACACCCAATGAGAAAAAGCTGCTTATTTGGCCTCTGCTGCTTGGGAGTCCTGTCCCCTGAGGACCACTTCAACTACGCCTCACATCCACGAGGTGAGATTCCAACCTGACCAAGAGGGTTCGCTGGGGGGGGGGGTAACCGCTGTCTTCTCGCATGAGTGGTGGGCACGCATCTCCAACGCGACACACATGTACACAAGAAGCAATCACAAAACAGACATAACACACACACAGGCTAGGAGCATTTTGGTAAGAAGTGTAGTATGTGCCCTGTGTTCAAATAGATTGGTGTATATGCACATTCTGCGATGTTCAGGGTATATCAGTATAGTAGTGTCTCAGCTCTTAAGAGTCCTCCTGCTGATGTTCAGTGATATCCAGTATGTATGTCTCTACTGTTAAAGAGTCCTCATCCTGCTGATGTTCAGGTGTATATCAGTATGTAGTGGTCTTCTACTTTTAAAGAGTCCTCTCCTGACTGTGTTCAGGTGTATAGTCAGTTAGTAGTCTTCTACTTTAAAAGTCCTCTCCTGCTGATGTTCAGGTGGTATATGCATGTATGATAGTGTCTCTACTCTCCAAGGTCCCTCGTCCTGCTGATGTTCAGGTGTATATCAGTATGTAGTGTCTCTACAGGCTGTTTGTTTAAAGAGTCCTCTCCTGCTGAGTTCAGGTGTATATCAGTATTAGTGCTTACTTAAAGAGTCCTCTCCTGCTGATGTCAGGTGTATATCAGTATGTAGTGGTCCTCTACTTTAAAGAGTCCTCTCCTGCTGATGTTCAGTGTATATCACATGTAGTGTCTCTATCTTTAAGAGTCTCTCCTGCTGATGGTTACAGAGTATACCTCAGTATGTAGTGTCTCGCCTGTCTCTACGTTCTAAAAGAGTCCTCTCGCGTGCCTGATGGTTTCATGTGTATATCAGTATTATGCCCTCTACTTTAGAGAGTCCTATCCTGCTGATGGTTCAGGTGGATACAGTAATGTAGAGGTGTCTCTACTGCTCTTGCAGAATTAGATTCATTAGCCGTGGTTCCATCTCGAGTGGGTCCCTGATAACATCTTGTATTAAAGGTGTGTGTTATTCGATGTGTGTCACTCAGGCTGTTATTCCACCTGAGCAATTATGAAAGCTAATTGAACTCGCCAGTAAGGTGGATGAATCTTCACCACTTCATTTGGTCTTCAGGAACACTCGACAGCAATCAGCTCCTTGTTCTAGTCTTCACAGTCTGGAAACACATTTTATACAAGTGGTAAAAAAACTGCAGCATATTATGAGTTAGTGTACGCTCAAGCATCCTTGAAAATGCTTCAAACCTGAAGAGACTCAGGGTCTCCCCTCTCAGCTGAAGAGCAGATAACTTTACATTAACATAAAGTCACTTACTTTGTAACTCTCCACGGGAACTAGTTTATATACAAATGTGGGCAAAGTGGTGCGTTTTGAGCATTACAGTAGCAAACACACACAGAAAGCGTAGGTTTTCTTATATTAAATGAGCTTCAGCAATGTTCACTTTAACCTCGTATGGCCATTAGCTCTGAGAGATACGTTACGATGTACAAATATAGAGCGTCGCCATGCATATTGATCATGACGCACAGTTTAACGAAGTCACTAAATTCACTAATTCAAACACTCGTAATGTACTTTTTCTGGCCCTGTTCTCTACACCTGAAACTTGTCATAACATAAAGATGTTATAATACCCCTGTTAAAGTGTCCTATTATAGATAATGACAGAAAACATTTCAAGTTATTTCCGCTCAGGTTAAACTAGCATCATGAAGGCAGATACCTTATAACTAGTATATGACTATAGGCATAGGGAAAGCTACGATAATGCATGCACTTATTTACTTAAACATGTACACATATCAGCATTACCGAATCGCAGACACAACAGCTGCATTTCACCTTTTAGCGCATGTTTTGAGGTATAGCATTTACTTATTAATAGCCAGTTTACTGACCATTAAAGCACATTGATTGCGTCATATGAGTGTTTGAAACCTTGAGAGGAAATAAAACACATTGGTAATACTAAATAGAGTGAATTGTACCCTCATGAAAATTGAGGACATTTAGTAACAGAAACTTGGTTTTGATGGACATACAATGAACAAAACAAAAGTGGATCTTAAATGGAGTTATTTTGGCTTTGAGGATATTGTCTCAGCAGACTGGGCTATAAAATAAAGGGTTATAAAGTGACCTATCATGCCATAAATTTGAATAATTAGTGTTGTAGGACATACCTATATAAGGCATCATATTAATACTTTTTAATTTTCAAAATACCAAACAGATCATGCATTTTTAGCCATTCCTCATTTCGTCTCCAATGTAAACACTGTCTTTACCATCATGGCTGATTCTGTGAGGAACAGCCACCATCTACAGGCCTTGGCATATGTACTACAGCCGTCTCCAGCCGCTTTCCAACGGCAATGTCCGTGGCTGTCTCCTCACGATTGGTGGAGTTGGCCCAATAGCCGTAGCCGCCCACTTCTGTGACGTCATAGAAGTGTTCAAATCTAGATCAGCAGTCTGTATCAGATCCGTTGCAGCCCCTTTTTAAGAGATTTGGGTACGGAGGAAAATAGAGAGGGTTGTGTTTTCTGACACTTGGTGAGTTCCCTGGAACACCGGGGACACATGTTCATGTATACAAGACGTACAAAAGTGCATTTTGCATGATAGGTCACCTTTAAACTATGCATGCATATAAAACCAACTCTGCTGCAGTAACTTTATGGCGCATTACTCGTCTTTTTATCAACAAGTTACAAGCTCTAGCAACAGGAGACATGCTGAGTATGGAGTCTTTGACAGACGTTGGCTGACAAGAGACATAATGGAGTCCTTGTTGACGTCAGTAGTCTGGCAGAGAGCGATGGTTTAAGACTCCTGACTTTTTTATGAACATTGAACTCCTTCTATCGTACCGTGATTATGTAATCCCGTTATGTGTAATCCATTACTCCCCAACCCTGTTTGATATAAGAAGACCCTCGCACACATCTGTCAGTATGTCCTCTCTTTCCTCTCTTAAATCCTTCTCCATTCTTCTACCCATCCTCTTCTATTTATTCCCTTCACAACCCCCGGGTGTCCGTTCTGTTCGGCTGTGATTGCCAGTATTAGCTTCATGGATTTCTTCCCACTGGCCGAGATTTACCTCATCCGATCGTCCCTAATTACACATTACTCATTCGCCTAATCTCCATAAACACACTCCACAGAACACAGGAAATAAGCTAGTTGCTGGAAACCCAAAATGTTGTTTTTGTGCAGGATAACATCGAGATGTAAAATAACTGAGTGTTGTTGCACAGCAGGGAATCAGTGTTTTTCAGAATCCTCTCCCTCCCAGGGAACACACTGGCTTTGAACTCAGTTTGTAAAACACATCTCCTCTCTTGGAATAGCCTTCGAACGCTGACCCGAGTCGCTGCAAATGATAAGATGCTAAGCTCGCTGTAAATCCAGATTTCTGGCATGCCTCAGGGTTCAGTTCTGGATCCCAGGCGTCATTATAAATGAACCACTCAGGTTTTCTGTTCTAATTGAGCTGCAGCTGCTGTTATCATTATGAACACACCATTTAATAAAGAAAATAGCTGTAAAACAACCCTAAACATTGCATTACGGCCCGTCCACACAGCAGCGTTAAAAAAATCTTCCAACGCTTCTGCCCATTGACTTTGAATGGGGTGACGTCACCTAACCTCGCTATTCGCCGAACTGCATTGTGGGGAAGCAAAGCGGAGATTTCCAGGATTTCCAGGATTTTCAGGATTTTCAGGATTCAAAAGTTGAGCAATGTTCAACTTTTGAAGCTGAGCTGGAAGCGTCAGCCAATCAAATCCCGTTTATGCAAATCTGACAGTNGGATTTCCAGGATTTTCAGGATTCAAAAGTTGAGCAATGTTCAACTTTTGAAGCTGAGCGGGAAGCGTCAGCCAATCAAACCCCGTTTATGCAAATCTGACAGTTCAAGCGCTAGCCAATCAAACCGCGTGCAAGCCGGGACAGACATACCGCAGTTCATTTCCTCATATTCCAAACGAGATATTACGGTAGCAAATCACCCGGTTCTTTACGACCAGAACTATTTACCGGGATACAAACCGGAGGAACCAGGCATGGAGGGAGGAGGCAGAGACAGTGGGTGAAACTGGTAGGTTTTTCGCCTGTTTGGGGATTTTATATCCAGTTTACTTAGTTTTAACATTGCTATTGCTTTGTATGTCGGGGGCGGGAGATTCACGTGATTGGTTGTTGGTCGCGTTGCTCGCAAAAAATCCCCAAGCTTTCAGACACGCCCACCTCCAAGATTTTTCAAGATTTTTTCAAAGCTGCTGTGTGGACGGGCCGTTATAGCTCGTTATTGCACGGCTTAGTTGAATACTTGATTCTGATTCGTCAGTTTCCACGTGTTATTTTTCGCTAACAGACCACTGCTAGGGAAGAGCAGGTTTACATTCGATAAGATCATTTTAAATGGGGAAATGAGCTTATCATATGTACACAAAGCAACACAGACATCATCTCATCCCCGACATTGACTTTGCGTCACAGAAAGCATATTTTTCAAATTGAAATACATAAAAAACTTGTTGTTGAGGATATTTCCAGAATCATTAAGGATGCTTTTTTTTCACCCCTATCTTTACTAAAGCCTTTATTTCCTAATCAGGGTATCCAGAAATGATGTGTCTTTGCAGTAAACAAAAAAAAGGGTAAATCAGGATGGATGTATTATTCAGCCTCCATTAGCCGGCGGTGACACGCTGACTCCAATGCCGGTAATAATGATTTTATTTGTGACGAAAATAACCCCCCTGTTCACTGAGTGCTTTGACATATGCTTGGCACAGTCAACATGTTCAGCACTTTTACTCGCTGTTAAGCACTTTTGCACACTTTTTAAACTGTTTATCACACCAGCGCCATCTGCTCCGTCACCAGTTATTACCAGACAAGAACATTTAGTCCAAACAGCCTGTGTGAGAAACCCCCCCTTCATCATTTCTCTTCTTCCCATCTCCACATCTTTCTGTCATTCCTCTCTTTTTATTTGTATGCATTTCGCCGCTCGGCTGCTTTCCGCTCGGCGTTCTGTCTCTTTTCTGCTGCATCGATAGCAGCCTGTCGACCCTGACGGATGCTTCTCCTCTAACGGGGGGTAAAGCCGGGACATTGCAGGGCTGAATTCAAAGGGTCAAAGGTGAATTGTGCAAGTGTAAATGTGAACATTGGCAGTGTGTAGAGTCAGCCTAAACAGAGGTGATGTATAGTCCAGCGACTCCAGTGAATTCTCAATTTACAAGACAGACAAGAAATGATTCTTCTTTATTATTGAGCTTGGAAACAATTGATCAAATGGGCTTGATAATGTATGACATCATCAAGGTGTGTACATTTATATTATAGTGAAATTATTATTGAGGAATCGAAGCCGGGATAACCGTGAAGCGCAGGCAGGGATGCTTTTCCCATACAATTCTAATATCTTTGTCATATTTTTAGGGATTTCTTTGCACTTTTCTACCGATATTTTTCACTTATTTATTTGACATTATTTGGCCAATTTTCTACCTGCTTCTGGAGCTGCAAAATGTAATGGATGCTGTAATATCCTTAAAGGTCCTATGTCATGCTTTTCCGGTTCTTACCCGTCCCCTTGTGTGTTATGAAGGTTGTTCTGCATGTGAACGGTCAGCAGAGTCACAAACCCTCAAAGTACACCCTGTAGGGAGTAAAACTCTAACACAGAGAAGACCTGTCTATGCTGCCCCAGAACGCCTCGTTGGACATTTCTCTTTTTCCATTGTTTGCTTCCTGGGTTCTGTGACGTGTGAACACCCAAATCAACAACAAATGACCGGATTGGCCCAAATGGACCAATCCTTGGAGCTCCTCACACACCAGGACCCCTTGGCTAACTAACAGGGAGTCCCATTGACTTGCATAGAGCTCCCTGGTTGGTAATAGACGAGTTGGGATGGTGGAGAAATGCTCTCTGCAGACCCATTCTCACAGCGTTATAAACCTTTTTCTTACTCAATATCAAGCCACACTTATTGTTTTTACTTTGGCTCTGACGGTTTGTGTGAGCAGAGGATGAGTTTCGCTTGTTCTCGCTGTATCGCCGACCCGGAAACCTGTCCGCTCCTCGCAGCANTGTGTGTGTGTGTGTGTGTGTGTGTGTGTGTGTGTGTGTGTGTGTGTGTGTGTGTGTGTGTGTGTGTGTGTGTGTGTGTGTGCTCAGGATGAGTTTCGCGCTGTCTCGCTGTATCACCGACCCGGAAACCACACCAGTAAGCCAGC
>NW_011333781.1:87101-138036 GCF_000735185.1 Notothenia coriiceps
CCTTAACCGTGAAAGGACAGCACCCATTAGGCCCACGCCCTGTACTATAGAAAAAAGTCGAGAAGTGCTAGCCAGTGGCGCAGTGCCATTACTTATTTCACAGTAACCATACACTTCTTACCGCGCGCCGGGGTTTAGTTTTAGAAGCGGAATACCCAGACGCTGAAAACTCCCTCACTTTGTAAGCCTCCCATGTCGTTAGCAACCCAGATTGGCTGACGCCATGGAGGCACCCAGTAACCCGCAGAACATGATCTGAAGATGAACATATTTGCGCAGCTGGAAATGAGCGAGACAAGACATCTGAAAGCTTTCCACTCTTATCCGCTGAACAGGCGGGGCTGTAAAGGGCACCGGAGTATCAGCAGTGATAATACCCAGGAAGAGTACAGTACTGTGCCGGGCTCACATGCTCTTTTT
Organism: Notothenia coriiceps; assembly: GCF_000735185.1. Taxonomy (NCBI): domain Eukaryota; kingdom Metazoa; phylum Chordata; class Actinopteri; order Perciformes; family Nototheniidae; genus Notothenia; species Notothenia coriiceps. Next base: position 87,522 of record NW_011333781.1, read on the forward strand.
CTGTGTTTATTTATGAAACCCAGGTCGGCAGCAAAAAGTGTGCCTTGTTACGAGGCACATTTGTCTGCGTAATAGCCTCCATGTTCGACTGTGCGCGAGAGCAGACCAGTTCGTACTAGGTAGAGTTGCCCAGTCATGAATAGCACTGTTGCTCTTTCTTAGACGGGCTAATCAAGCAGGCTTCCGTACATATCGTACCACAAACATCTCTTGGACTGAGAGACAGACCGAAAGGGGAAAAGTATTACTGTATTCGTGAACAGATCCCCTCTGAAGAGTGCGGAACCTCACGATAGTTTCCTGTGTGGGTAATTATACTGGGATGTGCGGAAATACGATCTTTCAGGTCGACTGATGCTAAACCAAGTCGTTTTTGTCGCAACGAGACGCAGATGTGTGAGTGAGCATTCTGAATTTGTATCTTTTTAGATACTTTGTTCAGAGCCCTCAAATCACCGTAGTATTGGTCCGAATTCAAGTTCCGCTCCTCATGGTGGGAACGAGGAAATACTTGGAATGGGACAAGAGCGGCGTTACTGGACTCTGCTGCGACGGGGATTATAGATTATAGCCTTCTTTTCTAGAAAAGTGAGAGAAGTCTCTCTCTATAAGACATATGCCGGCGTGACTCCCTTCTGGCTTGTGATACAGACATGCCCGAGATATCGAGGAACACATCTGGAGCTGGCACAGTACGCGTGACTATCCAGCTCTGTCCACGGAGGGCGGAGAAGAGAGGCATGTCAGGCCGCCCATCCTTCTTCTTCCTCGTACTGCTGGGCCGACAAGTTCTGGGTTAGGCTGCGCCTTGGGCTAGCAGCCGGATACCGAGATTTTCTGAGAGGGCAACTCTTATAAATTGTACGCAGCCTCCAGTTCACTCCTGCCTGGGTGGGGAACTCGGGGCGTGGCCTATGACCCCTTCTGCTGCTTCGGCTACTTTTGGAACCAGGCTAGTGAGGTAGCTTGGGCGAAGGACTGCCGCTGCGTGGAGGTCACAGTGGCTGGACCCTTCGAGGGAGAACAGAGGTGGAGGAGCCCTCGCGTTCCTCCTTCTTCTTAGGACTTCGATACTCTCTCTGCATGGAGACAACGAAGAGCAGAAGCAAAAATCCCCTCGGGCAACGATGGGCATGTCCAGTCACCATCCTTCGCCTTGTTCCCGGTCTGGGAGGTTTTGGTGAAGGTTGTAAGAAATCATCATAAGCTCTTTCCTGCACCACCATGATTTCCCATTTGCCCCTTGCCACGTGGGGCCTACCCTGGACGGCGCAGCATTGAACAGCGGCGACAGATTCCCGTGAATCAGCGGCTATCTCGTCCAGTACTGACCCGGTCCACAGATTGCTTGGATTAGTATTCTCGCAGAGTCTACCGCTTGGTATGCGGTTAGACAGTGATGGAGAAACGTTCAAAATGCCCTGGCGACAACGCTGCGTCTCCTGTAGGACACAGTTTCAGTCATGAGGTCGACATGGAATCGGTTCCGCCCTTCGCCGCAGCTGCGGGGTTCCTCGCTTGGTGAGTAGTAGCCATCCTCCGGTAAGGAGGTCTGCCTGCCACCAAGCGGGTTCCATAGGGCGGTATGCGGAGCAGGCCGAGCCTCTCCATACCGTCACAGTCTAGGGAGGAGGTACCCTGGATTGGGGCCTTGTTGCTGAAGGACACCTTATCCAACATCTCCGGGAAGACCGGAAGGAGTTGCCTCTTTGTCCTCGTTGCTTTGGGAAACATTTTCCGCTCGTAATGGGACCTGGAGGTCTCCTTGGCCATTTCGGGCCATGGGATGTCTAGTCTGGACGCGGCACGCTGACACACGGCCTGCAGATCCAAACTTAGACAGGGCGAAGCTGGTGTGCTATCGCCCGGGAGAGCAGCCGTCGCTCCCGGCTTTGCAGCCTGAGCCGATGACATGAAGACGTTGTCTTCCTGCTCATCCGAGTCGGACAGGAGGAATCCAGAGGCATCCTCTTCGTCCTCCGTGTAGACCAACTCCAGGACATCTTCCGCGGGCATGGTCACAATTTTGATTCAGCAGATATAAATAGCAATCGTTTAAATTGTACAAAAATGTGATCCTTAACAACTAGCATGGAAGTATCATCATACATTATTTTAATATTTTTAACATTTACCTGCATTGAATGGCATCCATTTCTGATGAATGTTGGAGACTGACTATAAAAAGCCTTAAAACATTCCATCAACCTGTATTGGTTTCTCCCTCGGCTGCTGGCATGGCAAACAAATTATAATATATGAACAATTAATGTTTGAAAGCTCGAATATCATCCAGATATATTGCCTATTATATACCGACCACAAAGCCCCTTCAGTTAAATTCCACAGTAACCAAGCTTTCCTCCATGTCTAAAAGGCTTTCAAATTTGATCCCATTTTCTTTCTTTTTCCCATAATTGCTGCACTTCTCATTATCTTTAATGTAGGATGATCTGGTTAACTGTGACAGAGGAAGCTGTACCGAGTAATGGGTTACACTTAAGGTAAGATCTTCTGGCAGTTGGCTCTGAACTAGAAAACAAAGGATTTTTTATTTCACCTCATTTTGCAACCTAAGTCTTTTAATGCCACCCTGCTGTATCTGCTTGATTTGGGAGGTTTAGAAATATGTTTGACCAAGAGTAAGTAGATTAGAAATCAGGTGCAGATATAACAATCATCAATGAGGAAATGGAACTATAATAATCAGAATTGGTAGCACAAACAGAATAAGCCGGTTAAATATGTGAACTGATAAGAAAATGCAGAGTTGTATCTTTACCAGCAGAGGGAGACATTTCTCATTGTATTGTGCACATGTAATTGGATCAGTGTGATTTTGAGAAAACAGAGCAGCAACTGAATAAACATATGAACCATGCGACCTCCAACTACTGCCAAGTGACTGCCAACCATATCCAAAAACAACTACAGGCCGCTTATCTAGATTTATATTTTATACTTTGTTTAAACCTTGAGGTACAGTCACAGATTATTAAAAATAAATATATATATATATATATATATATATATAAATAAACGTAATAAACAGCCCTAACTGGCAGATTTGCACACATTCATGTGTACTCAAATTGCTTGAGGCTAAAATAGTACACCTGATAGGCTTTAAATACAGAAACTGTAAGTTGCCCTGATATGTCCTTAGCTTCAACAATAAACACAGCAAATAGTAAAAATGTAATTTCAACGACGATGAATTTAACAGGTGTTGACTCATATTAAGGTTTGAGACACAGATCCTTTGTTATGTGTTGGCATTGAGGATTATTGACTTTCGGTGACTTATAGTAAGCTTTAAATATAGTGGGTGAGTAGGCCTTCATTAGATCAGTGATCATTTGCTGCAAGATTCTGAACTCCAAAATTTTAAAGTGGAGTTTATCCAATATGAAGCTTTAATAGGCATTTGGAAAGTATTATTATTATGCTGCGTCAACGTGTGTTTCGTGTGTGCGTGCGTTCGTGTGTGTGTGTGTGCGTGTGTGAATGCGTGCGTGTATTTGTATTCAAAGAAATGTCATCGGGGAAACGGATCTGTCCGCTGGAGAGAAAGAAGATGAACCTTTTTAGTTGAAGATCCATTGCAAAAGAGGATAAAAAAAAGACTAAATAGATTGCCTTAACATTGTTGATACAATAAACGCCTCATATTGCAATGCCTCCCTGAATGTGCCCTGTGTGTAATTAGATCACATCAGCTCTTTCTTTTGAAGCCTCCTGTGTTTCCAGGTTTCGGGCACTCAAATGCCACCAGTCGACCTCTGTTGCGCTGTTGAGCAACGCAGAGATGGCTTTTATTAATGTGATTCATCCTCTGTGAATGGCTGAGACCACAACAGAGAAGCCCATGACATCTGATAGGCTGCAGAAAGGCCATTCTCCATGTCGATAGGATGAGTCAGTGGCTCTGTGGGTTCAGCTCATCCCAGAGCAAAACAGACACATAATGAAAGTCAATGACTTACAGGATGGCACAGGCGGTACAGTCAACAGAAAACTATGTCTTCATTGTGGCATATTACAGGATCAAAGAAGCACTCGCACGCTTTGTTGTTCCAGGATTGAGATGTCCATGTATGATTCACAAATGTTTATGGTGGCTAAAAAATTGAAAATAAGGTTGTGACACTGAGATTTGTAAAACAACAAAAAACAAAAACACCTATACAGTACACACTATTTCATTTTAGAGACCAGAATTACTAAAATGATTTATTTGTAATGTAAAAGAGGTTTCCCAGAACAAACTAATTGAAATGTGTTACTCATTTTAAATGATAAATAGCAATATTAACAAGAATACATTCCCTTCAACCCAAGTACATTTTCATTTATTGTTGCACTACTATTTTCTTTGTATACATTGAACTGTGTGTTTGTCTAGGAAACATGTTGTGCACTGCTCATCATATTTTGTAGATTACGAAATCAACTGGAAGTGTATGGATTGTTAACTTTTCTATTCTGCCTAATATTGGAAAGAAAATAACATTACCACATGCTATAAGGCTTCTTTGATAGATTCTCATTGGCCTAACATCAAATACTTTACTTTCATTCTGCCTCAACCAGTTCCAAAAATGTGTGCAGAATTCATTTAAAGGTGGGGTAGGTAAGTTTTAGAAACCGGCTCGAGATACACTTTTTGTTATATTCCATGGAATGCTCTTAACATCCCGATAGCAATGAATATCTTAAGTGCTTTGACAACAAATCCATAAAAAAATGGCATCTGTGGAAGCCGTAGTACTGTAAAAAGCACGACCAATCATCTGAGCCGGCCCGGCTAAAATAACTGGATTCCTACCTTCCTGTGTCAGCCTTCCATCTGTGCACAAACTTATCTCATGCCCTCATTGGTCATGTGCGCGTTCGTGTGTGTTGGAGGAGGGGCTCTGTAAGGAAGTGGAAGATCCAGTTGTGTATTTTCAAATTCTAGCACACTCGAGCTGGTTTCTCCAAAAATTACCTACCCCACCTTTAATATTAACCTGGTAATAAATTAGTTTTTTTTCCAATACAGAACATGAACATCTCAGGCTGTAAACTGGAAACTGGTCTGACTTGAGTTATTCTAACAAACTAACAGACTCTTGAGCCGCTGGATATAGAATGTAAAAATAAACCTGCCTGTAATCTCTACAAGAGGCAGCAGAACACGTTTAAAACGTTATAGCACTTATTCACGAAAATCCACTGAATGCAGCACTGTCCGGGGTGTGATAAGAATTTTAAATAATCTTATTTTAGCTTCCCTGCCATGACCAATTGTCACACATGCAAGCATGTTAGTTGTGATGAAGAGGAACCACCTTCATTATCACACAACACAAAGCTCTGCAGGTATAAGCTGAGGATGTTCCGAAACCACACCTGGATACATCTAGCTGCTCAGACAGAAAATGAGAACATAATAAGACAGAGAAGTGAAAGCAGATATAGCAATAAATCTAACTTTGCATCATCGTAGGCACAAACAAACCATGACTGTCTCTATGTAGCAGGAGATTGAGGTGATACACTTCTCATTCAGTGAACTCAGTGTACCCGTCTGCTCTGATCTACAAACAAACCACCAAGTCAAATCGGAGCCTTTCATGAATGTGTGTAGGACATGTGCAAGCATGTTTGCAGGAGGAAGGGGAGAAAGAGAGAAAGGCCATATCAAACTGTCCCATCTCAAAATGTTTCTCCAAGACCCTCTGCCTCCCTTTCAACTCAACAGCAGCACTGCAAAGAGAAACAGAACGACCGCTCTGACCTGCAGACGGCAGAGAAAAAAGGTTCCTGAGAAAAGTTTAAAAGCCTGGGGATGTTTTCCTTTTCCTTCCGTCCTCAGTTTTGAATAAAGGGGGCATTGTTTTACAACTGAAAACAGTCGCCTGCTCAGAGGTGTTACAGGAGTGTGGTCTTGCTCAAGGTTTCTCAGAGAAGGATGGAGGAGAAGAAAAGTGATTTATTTAGTTAAAACTAACAAGAAAAGGGGAAAGAAAGAATGGAGACAAAGAAAGGCAAGGAGGGGAGGAAATGAGACAAGAAGAGGAGAAAAGAAGACATGGGAGGAAAGGAAAGGAATGGAAAGAGGAAATAAGGAGCTCGGGAAAAGAGGAGAGCAGAAGAAACTAAGGGCAAGAAAGAAAAGAAGGAACTGAGGAAAATAATTAAATCCATGGAAGGGTTGAGAATATGAGGAAGAGCAGGAAAATGAAAGGAGAGGAGAAAGAGAAAAGGAGAGGCACATTATGACTACAAGTCATTTTAATCTATTTTGCTGGAGGCAGTCTCAGCTTACCATCAGCCTTATCTCGCTGTACTTCCTCCTCCACATCCATAAACACACTCCTCCCTACGTACATCAAGAGCTGACAAACACATATGTAGCCAAACTAATTTAGCCGTCCTGTAATAAATCTGACAACACCCACCTGATGTACAACAAAAGCAACTTCCCTCCATCTGTCTATGCATGTGCCTCTCCACTCTCCATCTTTCCCCTCTGCTGCTCTCCCTCTGTTCTTCCTGCAGATGGCTTAAAAGTCAATATTTGAGGATCTGTTGCAGCTCTTGAGCACTTCAAAGAGCACAGAGCTCTGCTGTGAACATGGCCTTTAATATGCCGTTCAGGAAAAGAAGCAGAGAAGGTCAATACAGTGGGGCACAAGTACTTCTTGTAGGGAAGTGTGTGTGTGTCTGTGCACATATGTGTATGTCATATAGGTCAAATACCCATATGCTGCACATGTAGAAACACAAGCCAGGTTTAACACGCATAGAAACCCTGACAGAGAGCGAGTTGACACAGTTTAAAGAGCCAGAATGAAAATAATTATATTATAATAAAGCTTTCATTAGCTTTGAAAGGTGGCTCTGTGTGAGGCTGTGGAGGGTTTCCTGTGGCTGGCCTGTGGGAGCTGTTAGATGTGAAGGAGCCAACAGGGCTGTCATAAGCCTGAATAGAGGGCCTAATGCACACAGCACGCCACTGATTACTCTATTGAACTGGATAATTACGTTAGATTTATAAAAAGATGATATGGAACATTAGTTTCAAGGATTTAAAAATGGCAGGCTGTGTTATTTCACCTCGTTGACTGGCCTACAAAAGAGGCGCCATTATGTTATTGATTTTAACTTCTTCTTATTAGAGCCCTTATTTAACCATGACTTCTACAAAAGCTAGCCCACAGGCTTTTCGGCTCAACTAACTTGTTTAAAAGGGTAGGAGACATGTCTGAGACAGTGAGTTCAGAACAAATATTTAACAGTTTAGTTACATCCACGATTAAAGATTGCATTGTTGTGAATTTTTTGCAGTCATTTAGATTCAGTCCATCAGTGAAAAACTATGATATGATTGGTTTGCGTGCAGTTTTGATGAGATTGTGAGTTAACATACTTGAGAGCAGTTCCAAAGCATATTTAAAAGTATCATTGTAAGAGTAAAAATGGGGCATGTGCATGTAAAAACTGTCATCTAACCCGGATTGTAAAAATGAGTTTAGCCAATTTCAAAGTCCCATCCGCTAAACTGAACCAGCCCCCAGACACTGGCCTCCCAGCAGTAAAAACCACACTCATCTGTCACTCATGCCAGGATACTGGTGATAAGCAGGACAATTATGCCAATATATCTGCCATGTACGGGAGAAGGACAGGATAAGAGGGGGAGAGAAGAAGAGGGTCGAGTGGGAGCAGACAGTAGGCTTGGTGTATTGCCGTGTGTTTCTGTGTTTAGGATATCATCTCCCAGACGACTACAGGCTAATCCCTGGAGTCTCCTTCCTTACTTAGGAAATACTTCCTTCCTCTGACGGACAGAAAAAGTGATTTCTTCTCACCAAACAACTGCAGTGAAACAGAGAAACAAAATCCTAAGAAACCGCCCAAGAGTCCAAGATAGCTGAAACTAAATATCTCAATGATGTTTTCATAGAGAGTGCACTGTGTTTTAGTGAAACAGTAGCAGTTTCCTTTTAGTAACGGTTATGGAAAGTCACAGTCCACAGGCAAATATTCTGATGTACATCCCTAATTTGTGTCTGGTTGAAATTTGATGTCTAAATTATTTAAAGAATGTTGGTTTACTTGAGGGCTGCTTCTAGAAAAAAAGAGCCCATTATGGCCTCTACCATTCACTTAACATACCACTGAATCAAAGTAACATGGTTTGTGTGGAAAGCTGCGAGTCTTTGCTGTTCACTGCCAACAGTTGTACATTTTCTTGTCCACACTGTCAGCTCCCCTGCACAAACATCACACTAGAACATTACCCTGCTGGTCTCCTCACAGCTCAAAACTCTTTGTTAATCTCTTAAAATGAAGGGGAAGATAGTGTGTAAATCTACCATAAAATATATAGCACCTGATTAGCAGTGTGCTTTATCATCGTATATAAAAAAAAAATGCACTTAAGACAACAGCCAGCAGTCATAAATCTCCATTTCAAACAGGCACACAGGAGACAAACAATATAAAGTGCTGACTGGTATATGTATTTTTAGGGCTCATCCCTATGCAGTAGGTGGCTACAGTGCAGTCAGGGAGTGTGTTTGAAAGAGGAGACAAAATGTAAGACAGAGAACGTCTGTGTACATGGGTGTGTTCATTCTGGCAAGTGAGTGGGATTTTAAGAAGTGTGTCAACTAAACTCGATCTTCTGAACAGGACTGACCACACACACACACACACACACACACACACACACACACACACACACACACACACACACACACACACACACACACACACACACACAGTCTGACATGTCTGTATACAGGGCATTAAAAAGTTATTGATAGAAAAAGACAATATGAAACTGCAGTTGGTGGGAATACCATCCTGGCTCTGGGTCAGGTAACAAATACACACCATCTAGAGCTCACATGATAAAAGTGATATCTTAATTGTTTAATCTGTATACCTACAATCCTTCACACAGTTTAGCAATGTTGTGACATAAGTTATGAGTTGCTTGTCTCGATTTTAGGCACACTTGAAAAAGTACATACTATGTAAGGGCATTCAAAATACATATTAAAATTACGTGTTTTGAAACACAGCATATTTCTTAGCTGGGAACAGTTGCCAGGCAACCCGTGACTCCAGGAAGTCACTGCTTTCAGACAAAAAAATAGCCCAGCACTAAAACCCCTTTGAAGAGTTGAATCCTCCTTATTTAAAGTGTATCTATGCAGATGTTGTGACCCTTTGTGCTCAGCTAAGCTAACTGGTAGTAGCTTCATATGTAACAGAGAGTAGTATCAGTCTCCTCATCAAAGTATTTGCCAGAGAATTGGCTTGAGCATATTCCCTAAATGTTAAACCTGCTAAACATGTCTGAAACAGGGGATGCAAGAGACGGAGGGGGGACAGCCGTGGTTAGTCTAACTACGTTGTTTCTTTCAGAAGCCCAAACGCCTAGATTGTTGAAGGGTATTGACTCTGAATAATCCTGCTTCCCTCTAAATCCTCATCCTCTGACTTCAAACGCTGTGCAAAGACTTTCAATAGAATCTGGCATCCTCCCAACTTTCTCTCCATCAGTCGCTCATTCTTCTTCTTCTTCGCATTCTTCTTCACTCTCTGTCCTCCCCTGGATCAACTGTCCAGCCCTGAATCACAAAGCCAAGCCCAAATTCTGTGGAAATCTCGAGGAGAGGCCCCTGCGTTCACACACACACACACACACACACACACACACACACACACACACACACACACACACACACACACACACACACACACACACACACACACACACACACACACACAACAAAGAAGGCACGGCTGTATACCCAGTGGACAAAGAGTCTGCAAAATGAAAGGTCCCACACAAAGGAGCAGAGAGCAGGTTAGAAAGGATTTAAAGACCAGCTGTGAGAATCAACATATGAAATATCCAACCACCACTCAATATATTCAGTTTATGCACATTTATATCGCACTTCCATCAAATAAGGTTTGCTTGTGTGCTTACTGGAATCATTTCTTTTTTTTTATCAGATGTAAAGCCTTCCCATCTTTCATTCTTCCCACAAACAAGACACACTCACAGCTTTTCATGCTAGACAAAAAGCATTAAGAGTGTTCTTTGTGGAGGGACTAATGGTTTGCTACTGTTATGGAAAAACAAGACTAAGAGTCTACAGCCGTGCTCCTGCCCTGGAGTGAGACACAAGGGAGCTTTGTGCTTAAAAAACAGTAACTTACACGCTCCCTATAAAAATGTCAACAAGCTGATAATTAGTAGGTATACTGTTTATCATGTTCACCTACACTTTGCAGGTAACATACTAAGACTTGTAATACATTTTGCAGGAATTTAGTTATAAACCAAAGTATTGGACACATTCATATATCAAACTGATGATGGCCATAGATTAAAGGTGGGGTAGGTAATCCCTTACAGAGCCCCTCCTCGAACACACACGAACGTGCACATGACCAATGAGACCTACGAGATAAGTTTGTGCACAGATGGAAGGCTAGGCCATCCAGTTATTTTAGCCGGGCCGGCTCAGATGATTGGCCGTGCTTTTTACAGTACTACGGCTTCCACAGATGAATTTGGATGGATTTTTCGTCAAAGCACTTAAGATATTCATTGCTATCGAGATGTTAAGAGCATTCCATGGAATATAACAAAAAGTGTATCTTGAGCCGGTTTCTCAAACTTACCTACCCCACCTTTAAGCTTTATGGATCACCACAATTATTTCAATGTTGAGGGCAACATATATTGAAATAAGGTTTTTAACACATTTTAGACAACTCATCAACCCTGAAGAGACATTTCAATTCAAACCATCAATGTAAAGCTCATGGTGGAGCTAGGGGAGAAGTCACTGCATAAAGTTGTTAAGGGTTCCTCCTCTGATGACCATAAATGTCTGTATTAATGACATCAATAGTTGTAGAAATATTTCATCTTAGACCAAAGTGCTGGACCAAACCAGCAACCAACAGACATTGGCATACAGCAATGCTGAGTAGAAGATCTTCATGGCACCAGCATGTATTCTGTGGATTACCTCGGGTCATTGTACAGAGAAAACCAACTATTGTTTTACAGCAACTGCCAAACTATGTTGTAAAACTGATATATTTTTATCTCACACCTCTTATCATGTAGTAACGTGTATTATTATAAAAAAAATTTTAAATCAGAAACATAATTTCTCTGATAAAACAATGATGAAACAAAGAAACTGCTTCTACATTATGTGTCATGGTGCTTCTTGAGGGGAATTTAACCCAAGGAATGTTCATTTTAAGACAAAAGATCCTAAAATGCAGAGTCCTATAAAAAGCAGCATATTTTCCCTGACCGAGGCGAGCAGCCAATTTGTGACCAACATAGAAACTTTACTGGAAGGGAACACTGTGTTACTGTAGCCAGTGATGCAGTGCTGCTGGGCGGGTCACAGCACAATATATTTCCTTGGTAGCAAATAACTGTTTTGAACTTGAAGTTATTGGAGAAATGTAGATGCAAATAATTAGTTAAGGTCGATGGCTGCAGCAGCTCTGCTTTTACAATAACTTTTTCCATTAGTGATGCAGTTAGATGATAATGCCAGTGTTAAGTTACCAGACTTGTGCAATCTGAGTTTAACTTCTCAATAGCAGATTTCTGAGAGCATCTCAAACCACAATACAGGTGCTGATTTCAGGGTCGCTTTCATCAAATCTATAATATAGAATATCAAAATAAAGATATTTTACCAGAAACAGCAAGGCATATCTGCTGTAACTGGCCCTTGAAGTCGCATTTTCCCTTCACTTAGTGCTCAGAACATGGCAAAGTGAGATGTTGTATTCAAACAACAAAATGTATTTAGGAATATACACCATGTACAATTTGACACGGCACGCTCTACAATACGGGTAATAATGCAGGACTTGCCTCAAGGCCCTTACAAATTAACAGTTAATGAATATAGAAATGTGGAGCCTCCAAAGGGCCCCCCAGGGCAGTTTCACGCGTTGCCCAATGGGTAACTCTGCCCTGCCTCAAGGGGCCACTATCAGGGCTTTAAGGATCAGGCTTACATCAACACATAACATGCGTGAGGGAGAATTTAAGCCAGAGTTGGTTACAAATAAAAAATAGATTTACAAGTGCCAAAAGTTGTACGATTTAGCTAATGGTAATAATCTAAGATTCATTCAGATTTGAATGTGGAATATCAAAACAAAGATCAATTCGCTGTCCAAAGAAAACCATGCATCTCCTAATTTGGTGATTTGTGTTTAAGTCAAAACTAAAGGTTTACGTTTGTTTAAGGGTTCATTTATTCCTACTTCTCAAGCTAAAAAAAGTTAATAAAAAAAAACTGGATTAGTTGAAAACTTTCAATAAGAGGATGATCATGAAGATTGTCATTTTGTATGTTTTATAGAACAGTGAGAAATCTAACCTGCTATCCTCATACTCTCAGATATTGGCTTGTAGAAGTGTTTCCTTTCTTCTTTGCAGTTACATTTTAAACATACCGCTTATCTCAGCATCTTGATGCCTTTGATGTGCCTCGGGTAGCAGCATACTCAGAGGTTGAACTTAATGCTTAGTTTATTGCAGGGCAGTCTGTTGAATGATTCAATTCAATCAAACCAAAAATATACTTTTATAGGATTCAAACCAAGGATGTTATGTTCATATGGTGTGGCCGCCCGTCAGCCAACTGAGAACTGACTCCAACGGACCACAGTTTATTCACAGAAACAGAATCTGCTATGAAAAAACTATTAAAAAACATCATCCTTCAAATCAGCAGCAATCCAAACTACTTTACTTCCCCGACTGAGAACTCCTTGTTCGGCACAGAGCGTGGTTGTTATTTGACGTCAAATTGAGGTCTCCACTTACTAAAGCTGTGGGGCCACTGCCATTGAACCATGTTTCTTTCTTTATTCAAAAGTAAAAGATGGGCAGTGGATCCTTTAAAGGCTGGTAAACAGAAACACAATCAGCATTTATGAGCGCAAATAGCAAGACCGGACCACAACAGGTTAGCTTTCCACTTCAACGGCACTCAGCCCTGGCTCTTTGATCTTACATTCATCGGCACCACTTGTGTTCCTGACCAAATGGTAGCTCACAATTAGAAGCAGAGCAAAATAAAAGCAACGGCCGACTATAAGTGTCTGTTGGATTCATGTGTCTTCTCAACTTAAAATGTTTCTTCCCAGGCTAAAAGGACCACAAGCCACAGAGTGTTGATGGTCACACCAGCTTCATACCACATACATTCAATAACAGCAGCATTACATTTATTAAGGTCTAGAGATCATCACATGGTCATGTAATAATGGTGGAGGCTTTGAGGCAATATATTGGATATTTAAAAACACATTTTGTACTATCTGCAGTCATCCATAGGAATCCCGAACCCAATAAAATACCCAATATTAACGGTGTGTGTGTCTGCCCAAGGACAATTTAAGGTAAAACCTAATAGAGGTGTCATACATAATAACCTAATAAAAGTAAATGTAACAACTACTACAGTGCAACAAAACAGGAAGATTAAATGTGGTCTCTTAAACATAAGATCTCTAGCATCTAAAGCAATACTGGTAAATGATTTAATATCAGATTATAATATTGATATATGCTGTCTCACTGAAACTTGGTTGACACATGAAGAATATGTCAGCATAAATGAGGCCACTCCACCCAGCCAGTATCAATACTCATATTACCCGAGGCACGGGTCGAGGAGGTGGAGTTGAAGCAATCTTTGACTCAAGTTTACTTATCAATACTAAACAAAAATTAAATTATACCTCCTTTGAAAGCCTCATTTTCAGTCTTACGCATCCGACCTGGAAAACTTTGCAGCCAATCTTATTTGTTACAGTGTACCGTGCACCAGGTCTACCAGAATCTTATCAGAATTCTCTGAGTTTTTATCAACTTTGGTACTTAAAACAGATAAAGTAATTATCGTAGGTGACTTTAATATTCATGTTGACGATGATAAGAATAGCCTTACTGTTGCATTTAACTCAATATTAGATTCTGTTGGTTTCGGTCAGACTACAAAGCATTAGTCAAAAGCTCCTGCAGCAGAAACCTATCTGTTAGTGCTATAGCCACATTTAAGGAAGAGATTCCATCAATACTTAACTCGATAGCATGTCTGCATGTAAGGGAGGAAACTTATACAAAATGTACACCACCCCAAATTGATCATGTTGTTGATAGTGCTACAGATGCGCTGCGAATAAAATTAGACTCTGTTGCTCCTTTGAAAAAGAAGAAAATAAAACAACATAGACTAGCTCCAGGGCATAAGGCCGAAACCCGCAAAATAAAGCAAAAGTCGAGACAACTTGAAAGGATATGGCGCTCCACTAAACTTGAAGAATCTCGTTTAACTTGGCATATTACTCTCAATGAATATAAGAAAGCACTGCGTAAAGCGAGAGCAGCCTACTACTCTTCATTAATAGATGAGAATAAGAATAATGCAAGATTTCTTTTCAACACTGTAGCCAGGCTGACAGAGAGCCACAGCTCGACTGAGCCTTCTATTCCCATAGCACTCAGTAGTAATGATTTTATGTGCTTTTTTAACGATAAAATTGTTACTCTTAGAAACAAAATNCAAAAAGAGGAACGATGCCACTCCATAATTTCCCCACGGGGAATTTTCTGTGGATACTCGGGTTTCCATCACCGGTATTTTAGTTATTACACGTGGACGGTCCCCGTTGCCTCGTTCTCGTTTAGAAAGACATACGAAAATAAACATCAAACCCAATAACTGCAGAGTTTCACGGAGAGTACCGAAAGACAAAAACAATTTTACATTATAGGAATTCACGATTTTATGACCCAACACGAGACAATATCTAAGTCCGACTCATATAATCAGAGGTGTAGAACTACATAACGACGTTTATTTGGTCTTGTCCGTTTGTTTCCCGGGACACTGTTCTATGAGAGACAACTTGCCCAACTTTAGGTAGCAAAACCCTCAATAGCGATTTTGCTGTGAACGTTAAAACCACATATGGTTACACAGAGTCATTGTATAGTTACAACCACTAATTATTAGAGGCAATCCGATTCGACGCGCTCTGCGAGAATGTAGTTAGTTTCAAAACCATCCACTTCCTCTTAAAATAGATAGTTCGACACCAGATATCGACATCTTGGTTCACTTTTCGACGGCTGTCGACTACTAAGCATTTCCTTTAATACGGAGTTTTCGTGTCCAAAACACAAATATGTTCTTTACCAAGAGAGTCAGAAATAGTCCTACCCCTTCGTAAAACCCCCCAGATTACCTCCTAATTCACCCAGTGTGACGGCACGTTTGCCAGGGTTCACACTGGTATGGCAGTTTGTTTTGTAGCAACAAGATGTCCTACTAGGGCATTGCGTTCCAAGAATGCAGGGTTGTTGGTTGTTCCTAGAGTCTCTAAAAGTACAATGGGAGCCAGAGCCTTTTCTTATCAAGCTCCACTTTTGTGGAATCAGCTTCCAGTTTGTGTTCGGGCGGCAGACACCCTATCCGTTTTTAAGAGTGCGCTTAAGACCTTCCTTTTTGATAAAGCTTATAGTTAGGGCTGATTAGATTCAGCCCCTAGTTTTGCTGATATAGGCTTAGTTTGTCGGGGGACATCTTACTTCTTCCTTCTCTCTGTCTATACCTGTGTACTCTCATGTTCCGATTAACCCAGCTTCCCCAAATTTCTTTCTTTTTGGTGTCTATATACGCCGGGATCCGGAGTCATGGATGATCCTGCGGTCCTGTGTCATGGATTGCGAGTCCTGGATCTTGAGTCGTGGCTGTAGTCCTGGATCATAAGTCCTGGATGGATATACTCGTGGATTCATCTTCCTATTATACACACACATGCATTTCCAAACATTTGGACTACCTATGTTGCAAATGTATTATCTTTTCAATTTACACACGGCATCTATTGCACGTCTGTCCGTCCTGGGAGAGGGATCCCTCCTCTGTTGCTCTCCCTGAGGTTTCTCCCATTTTTCCCTTTAAACTGTGGGTTTTCTCTGGAAGTTTTTCCTTGTACAATGTGAGGGTCTAAGGACAGAGGGTGTCGTATTGTCATACTGATATTCTGTACAAACTGTGAAGTCCACTGAGACAAATGTAACATTTGTGATATTGGGCTATATAAATAAACATTGATTGATTGATTGATTGATATATTTGTACGTATCCTAAATAATTGTCTGTTTTCTTATGAAATACTGACCAAGCTTCAGCTTTTAGGTTCACCATAAAGTGAGACTGCAAAAACAGCACAACTAGGCACTACTTGTTTTAAAGAAATAGTTCAAAGTTATTTTAATTAAGTAATTTGCTTTTCCTCTCAAACTCTAGAAGAGGAGATGGAAAACTCCCAATATCTGTGCATGCGTATATTGAAAGCTCAGAGCTGTTAAGAGAAACAGAAATATGTCAACAAAACTTTTAAATCTATTTATTCAACCCACTGTGTCTCATTGTGTTTAATCTGTAGAAAAACCACAATGACAGCATCGGGGCTGGAGTTTCTGCTGGTTTCCTGTCTGAAAGACACCAGGGAGTCATCGAGCACAGAGAGAAGCTGTTATGTTCATACTATGAGCAACAAATGAACAGGCTACAAGTGATTATAAATGGAGGCGATTAAATGAAGCTACAACCTGACACCAGACTTGGCTGCTTTGTGACGGGTGCTAATCACCCTACTAATCAAAGTCTAGCAGGCCACAACTTTCGCTTTTGTGTTTTGTATAATGAAATTAGCATGACAGCATGTACTTCCTGAAAACCCACTCAAGTGATGCTTTTATTATGTGTATGAAATAAAGGAATGTAGAAATAACAGGTTAAATATTGAGCTCAGGATGCTTTCATAGGAGGATTTGAGCCCGGCATGCTGCCTTTAAATGTGTTATGCTAAGCTAGGCTAATGAACAGCAGAGCTTTAAACCAATATTAGTGTGGTATTGTTCGTCCCATTATATCATTCCCCAACATTGGCTAATTTGATTGACCTTAACAGGTGCTGGTAGGTATCCTAACCTTTGGACAGAAACAGGCTAGTTGATTTTCCCTTTAGCCTTTATGCAAAGCTAACTCGATGCTGGTTGTACCTTTGTATGTAACGGGTAGATATGGGAGTAGTTTTGCTTTTCTTATTCAAATCTCTGCAATTAAGTGGAAAATCCCATTCTCAAAATAACAAACTATTCCTTTAATTTGTTACAAGCCAACGGTTCCAGCCTCTGTAAATATCCCTGGATTCTTCACTTTTGAAGGCAATACAAGGCAATATGCTGCTTTAATATTTCCTCAAAGCTCTTCCCAAAGGAGGGCATTCCTTTGATCTGGTGGTATCCGACATTCTGCTAAGATTTAAGTGCCCCTCCTCAGACAGTCTCTCAGGCATCTCAACAGCTGATTCATAATATGCTCTGTTTCTGAGTTTTATCGGCTGCCGCCCCGCGGGACGCTAGGATCGCACAGGTTGGTTGCCATGGATGTAAGACAAACCTGCACAGGGCAAAAAAAGATCCCCCCTGAAGCCCCTCTCAGCAGGCTGCATATTTGTGCATTGTGTGGACAACATGCAGGAAACCCACAACCGGTGAAAGAAAACATGCAGTCCTAAGAGGCTTACTGACAGACCAGCAGAAAGAGAGGAGAAAAAAAGAGATGTGCTGGGAGGCTCAAAGGACTTCTGCTGAAAAGTATACCATCAACTTTATCTTTATTCTTTCTAGTTTTAACCAGCCCAGTTGCCAAGCTATCTTTTCGTTGTGAAGAGATTTGAGAGGCAGCAGTCAGGTTCATTTAAGGACAAGATATTCTAATCTTGAGGCACATTCCTATAAAAGGAAATGGAAACACGTATTGAGCCATTAATGTAGGATGAGCTGTGCTTTGAAGCTCTCATAATCAACATCCCTCATTGTGTGTAAGTATTAAGCACTTTTTCTACATATGCTCTTGAAGATGTGTTATTACTGCAGCCCATTCAAGGGCAAAAAAAGTCCCAGAGGAAGAAAAACATTTTAAATAGCATTTTATTGGTTAGAGCTATTTTCCCTGTCTCCTAAGTCTTTCAGACTGTTATTCATCTACATTCCTCTAATTGTGTCTTGCCCCCTCTCCTTTTAGCTGCATATATATAAAAAATGCCTAATTGAAGGCTTTGCACATAACAAATGACCACATTAGTCTGCACCCCTTTAACTCGCCCTTCTTCCTGTCTGTGGTTGTAATGCATTATACACTCTGCTTGTTCTCTGTTGTCTCTCAGATTACAGCGCAGGCTGCCAATCATTTGGAAGCTAAAACTAAGGGACTTGTTTTTCTCCTACCTCCTAGAGAGAAGTATTTCTTCCAGTACTCAAGAAAAGTGTCTACGGTGAAGCAGTAATAATGCTGAGGGCAGCCAGTCAACATAACATCTTATTTCGATTTCAAAACCATCCGTAAAGTTGTTGGCTTGTTTCCACTTCCATTATAATCTGAAAACACCCAGAACAAAACTAACAGTCACACAAGATGAATAACAAACAATTCAGTCATATTAATTCAGCATCATTGAACACTCCCTGGATAGGAAAGAAGGATTAAATGCTTGACTTGTGTTTCTTTTATGTCTGCACATGAACAGCAAAGCTGTTTTTTTTCTCCCACTCTGTTAAGATCTAACAACCTGCCAGACATTTCTTTCCCTCCGTGCTTCCCATACATATGGTGCCACAGAGAGTTTTTTCCATGTGACAAAGACCCTTAAAACCTTCACAACCAAATAGAACAATGCCACGTGGGTGGCTCTGTGTGCGTACGTGAGTGTGTGAGTGTGTGCGTGCTAAGATATTATAGACTACGAGTCAAAAAATCAGCAGCAACATTTTAACAAGCATCAGCTTCTATCAGCATAGATTTACTTCAGTAGCGAGACAAACAATATTGAACCGGCAGAGAGGAAGAGTTTGTGGTTTACATTTCTTTCATGCGCAACTTGATTTAGGTTATGAAATATATATATGTGGTTTATATGTGATCCAGAAGATATGTTTGGACACACGTTTTCCCTTATCTAAAGTTGGTGGTGGTAACATGACAACAAGCAAAGTAAAAATGCCAGCAATAGGGAAAGATTGCTGGCAAGCAATCATACATGCAAACATTGCAGGATTTCAAATGTTTAACATGATTAAATATATTATTTATTGTCAACGCCAAAAGCTAACTTTGTGAGATCACAATGACTTTGAACCACAAATTCCAATCAGTTCTTCTGAGTCGAAGTGGAAGTTTATTCCTCCAGAAATCGGGGGTTCACGATAATGAGAGGGACGGAAAATCAAGAACAATATGCCTCTGGAGACATACATATAGCTTTGTAAAGGTCGTGAAGAAAGTAAAAGCAAGGTGTTTAAATGAGAATTCAAAAGCAAACGTGAATTTATCTACAAGAAACTTCACAGGGAGTATTTTAAAAATCAAATCAATCAGTCAATCAACAAACCTTTTTAAACAACAAGTCAATTACAAGCCAAAATATGGTATTATCTATGGGGGCTGGACTGCTGGTTGGACTATACAAACAATCTGAACATGCAAACTGTGTCATTAAAAAAAAGAATATAAATAATATATATATCAAGAAAATAACCAGTCACAAATGACTTAGAACCCACAACTTATTTTAAATAAATCAGAAGAACAACTTGGGAACACAACATAACGACTTAATACATTTAACATTCAGGGTAGTTACACTGCCGTTGCCTGTGATCCAATATGAAACCTAAATTGCTGAGCGTCTGTTGCCACTTGTGTTACGCAGCCTGCATGTTGGAAGCAGCCGCCACTGTTTGTTGACTGGTGATGAGAGCCGCTGTTGACAGGGAACTCTGTTTGCTTTGGCAAGAGAGCACACTGCCTGCCATTCCTCCGTTGAAACCATGTGAGTGCTGCTCATTTTAGGAGTATTTCAAACAGCTACCAGCTTCTGTAGTCTTTTTTGACTTACCCTGCGCTCACAAAGCTGCCAGTTCTTGGACTGGCTTTAAGTAACAAGAACTTTAAACATGTATTGTTTGAGTAGCCAAAGACTGATTAAGCTTACTCTTATCTGCTTTGGTCCTCCAATATTGTCCAAAAATCATATAAAAAAACAATCAGAATAGTCGACATTGTTGTACTGAACAACATGTAAATTATTTGGAGCAAGTCCCAAATACACTTAGCTGTAATACTGTACCAAACATGTATTCATCTGAAGTTCAAAAGTTCTCCTAAAAACCAAATGTTGGGACATTTCTATATGTTAGCGACCTCTTTGAAGATGTACATATTCAGTTGAGGGGGAAGTGCCAAAGGAAGTGAAATCTTTAGTTTTGTCATTGGATTTGAACTTTTCTTTTTAGAGGTTGTTTTTTTTTTTTTTAAACACTTCACCTAAATAAGACTGTTTGCCATTTTGTAATAAGTTAACAGTATTTAAAAAAATCTGCCAATGCCTTATGAAAACCATCATAAACGCAGGGTATTTTTAATTCACCTTCAGAGCCCCAGTAGAGACATCAAACATCTGACAACACAAACAGGGCATTGCCCCTTCCAACCTCAACTAAAACACTGTGATCATGCCGGGACTCTCCCATAAACCATTTGAGTTTAGGAGGAGGATAACAGCACGTCTTTAAACTGAGAGACATCGTTAAAGAGAATTGGCTTAATGATATGTCTGAGACTGTACACTCAAGTCATAAGCTCTGCATTTGTTGCCCACTCATTTCAGCCGTCATATGACAGCCATCAAGTAGAGTGGGAGAAACATCCCACGCTGGGCAGGAGAGAGACAGAGGCAAGTTGTTGCCTGTAAGTTAACTGTCAAACATTGCTGAATGAAAAGGATGGAGAGGAATGCAAAACAATAAGAGAAAGAGGTTGAAAACCGATGTGGGGATGGGTTGCAGCCAGTTTATGGTGTTTCTATGCTGAGATAACTGTGTTCCTCTGCCCTAAATATGTTGCTTTTATGGAGGTATCAGTATAGGAGGGCACCTTGCACAGGATATGCAGCTATTAGTAAAAGCCCCAGTACATATCCCTGACAGACTTTCACCCTTAGAGACGGCATCCTGAGTCCATCTTATCTCAGGATCATAGTGTAGTGGTGGTAGATCTGGAAGGAGGACAGACCCTCTCTGTTTGCTCTGAAGTGGAGCCTAGCTGCACGCACACTGACTCATCCACTGTTTTCACAACACCCACACAAACCACAACTCCTAAAATGTGTACTCCAACTCGGAAACACACACAAACAACTACACACATACAATTATCCACGTAAACATTTGCTCTCTCATCTCAGCACGCGTTTATGAAGTTTAACATTTGTTACAGTGACACACACACACACACACACACACACACACACACACACACACACACACACACACACACACACACACACACACACACACACACACACACACACACACACACACACACACACACACACACACACACACACACACACACACACACACAAGTTAACTCTTACCTTGAAAAGCTGCCACATTGCGCGATATGAGGAACTTGAGGCTGGAGCTGGACGTCTGCAGGAGGTTTTGGATGTCTCTCCGGGCTGCCACCTGGTACTTCTCCTCCATCTTTTTGGTGCAGCAGGTCAGGTTCTTGGATATGCACACCTGAAGGTCTGAACCTAAGAGTAGTTAAGATTGAATGTTAGGATCTTAAAATAAAAAGGGGAAGGAATAACTCATTTCTCATGGTGCCACTGTATTTCGAAAATTCACTTAGCCAGAAATTACATTTGTCTTCAACAAAAGAGAAATGTGTAAGAGATAGTTCAGACTTTTGGAATTGGGTTCATTTACCGGCCCTGGTCAGACCTGTCATTAGTCAAAGTCAGTGTATTTGACACCCAAGGGGGAAAGAGCAAAAACATCATCAACCACCTAAAAAGAGGCTTGGTTATTAAAAGAAAATCAATATCAATTTAAGCTTAAGCTGGCATCCATTACTATTCTCTTTTGATGTTTTAAATGATTAGCTCAGATGTCACACAACACAAACATATTGATGCAGCGTTAGAGCAACCCCTGTGTAATGTTGTATACATTTTCAGTTTAATTTTTTTTCCCCCAATGGAGTCTCTAAAGAGAACATAGATAACAACTTTAGTTACATGTCAAAACCTGATTGCGGAGGACAGTTTCAAAATATAAGATTCAAATTGACTGATTAAAATTGTTTTCGCTGCTGGCTGCCCACGTCCACAACAGTACACTTCTTTACCTCAATACCGTAACACCGGCCTGCTTACCAAACTCGGTGCGTGCGATAGGTACTTAAAACATCTCGACTCCCAGATAACTAATATTTCTATTGCAGCAAAATATTCATAGAAAATACTAAATGATATAAAGTAACATCAATATAGCTTAATATAACTTATAATAAATATGGGTCATCTTGCTAAATTAAGGCAAAGACATCATTTACAGCTGCCAACTGAAGAAATACTAGGCGAATATTTGTTTATTGTGCAGCAAACAAAGGTCTTTTGTATTTTGGAACTACCTTATGAATAGCTACACCATGTTCCCCAACCTTGTGGGTTTTCACCTTGTATTTATTTAGTAACAAATTGCTTACATATGTTACATGAATGTAAAACAAATATATGAGAGGCATGAAGTTGTGGCTGGGGATCTAGAGGCTCTCCTTAGGGTGCTCCACTTACTTTCCATTCCACAGACATGCAAGTCAGGTGGATTTGACACTTTAAACTGCCGAAGGGCAAGTATGAATAGGTGAGTGTGTCTAAAAATCTTTTTTAATACGAGTATGATAAATTGGCAACCGTCCAAAGTGACAAGCAACTTTCTTTAGCAGCACTCATATGTACAAGAATCTGTCAAATGGAAATATTTCACTCAGAAAGAGAGGGGTCAACCAATGATGGGAAAATAAAAGTAAAGGGGTCATCGAGGTTACATTTATTGACAATCCATGTTTATATAGAGAGATACACACAAGTAGAAAAATACAAGGTAAATAAATAGTACGGGATATTCTAAAGAGATATAATATATATGGACCTAATCATGTCTGTTTGAAAAGCTGCAGTTGATTCTGGTCATTCAAAATCCTTCTTCCACCATTATAGTAGTACAGAAAATGCTTTACTGGAGCAGAAAACCAAAACACAAAGAACCTGAGCAGAGATGTGAGTCAAAGTTATCGGCTCACCAGTTTGTGGCAGTGATAAGCTAAGCTATGAACAAATAAGCAATCATTCATAGGGGACAGTCAAAACATCTTAAAAGAGTCCCAAAACGGTGCAAAAGCCTCTCGGACAAGCCTAGGCAGAGTGTGCAGAGAGTGCAGAGCTGTTGCCAGAGACGCTATCAGTTGAAGAAGAGTGAGGAGGGTGCAGGGCAGGCGATGGCACACGTGGAGGAATTTAAACTCTCCCAGATAAGACAACTTGAAAGAGCCCCAGGTCTTGCTTTTTTTTCTTTTTCACCTAAATGCTTCCCAGAACTATTTTCACAGAAAGCAGCTTTAGTTGGCTGAGGGGGAAGACTTATGGCTTGCCATATTCTGACCCAAACTGAAGGCGGTTTGGCACGTCTTATTCCAAAACATAGAAACAGCTCGCTCTCAATCTCCTGGAATTTGGGGCAATTGATCACAAGTCAACCCTAAAGAATAGATAAATTATACGATATACAGGATTTATTATGCTATTGCCCATTACACTCTCTGATGTGTTTCAGTGCATTAATATGAATTCATCAAGGAAACCATTTACATATCTCTAATGTCAAGATGCATTCAGTTTAAGAGGAAATGTGCAAGGTTGCAAGAAGGGTCAGCAGCACCGCAGATATAAACAGTAGCAAGTGTTTTTACAACGTTACTGAATCAGGAGCTTATCATCGCCTCTACAGGAGGCACCCACTGCACACATCATTCATATCTGAGAAAGTACTTTTCAGTTGAGAAGTAGCACTGAGATTCAGATTCACACAGGCTCACTTAAAGGGCATGAGTGGTGATGGCATTATAAGGGTTAGTTAGAGGTTTAGGAAGTATTTGAGGGTTTTCTGCCAATGTAATCAGTTTCCACACAGCAGCAGAGGAAAGTGAAGTTTGTAGGGAGCAGTTTGTGGCAGGATGCTATCAACACTGTTAAGATTTATTTTTCCAAGAGAAAGCAGCAGCAAGCCGTTTGGTCAATGACAGCCCACTTGAAATATCTGCACCCATCATCCCACCTAATTGATGTGCAGCAGTATAATGTGGAATTGCATTATGGGTAGTGTTCAGAAAGTTAAATGAGGACTTGTTTACCTAACTTTAGACTAAATAATTCATGTTTATCCCTGCAAGCCACTTATCTGCTTTTGACAGCCGTCAAAACCAACACATAATCTCTGGAGTTTAAACTCCTAGATTCCTTCGAAAAACGTTAGCACATATAAAACAGCCAAGACAACCATAGGAGATACATTTTAAAAGGTTGTTTTGTTGTGCAAACACAAGCAAAGTATAATCTCCAAGCCTATTTCTCTAGCCCATGCAACCCTATTGAAATATTTCAACATGCATTAACGTGAAACACTCCTGGAAACAAATGTAAGTTATGGGTCCAAACATTATATCCAAAATAAACATAATTGCATTACACGGCATTTCCTCCATATTTCTCGATTAAAACGTCCCATCACACAAAGGTGCACTCTAAACAGTTTAGAGCTCTCCAGGCTCTGTCTATGTTATTATCATGACTGCACACACGCCTCTAAATATGTTTAAAAAGGCGCATTTTGTAACTACAAAGAGTACTTCAATAGCCAGAAAATGACAGGTTAAAATTCCACAGTGCAGTTAGTGACCTCAACAGGGAGGTAATGTAGTCTTGAATGACTTCTCTGGCATATTTCTTTCATTCAGGGTTTAGCTTGATGATGCTTTCGTTGCTAAATAGATGTTAATGATTCAATTATCGAAAGAAATGTGACATAAATTGTATTATAGCATAAGTTAGCTTCTCATGTGTATCTCAAACATACCTGGTCTGGGGCTCAAAGGCAATAATTGATTTGGTCCAATTTGTTTGAGTTGGAAAACTTTCCGCACTTCATCGCATATGTTGGGGCTGCCGAACCCTAATCCAGAGCAACACGCCAGCAAGAAAACGCAGTTCGTCCACAGCAGCACACCCATTTTAACCAAATCCAGGGTTATACGCCACAAAAAGACGCTTGTTTGGAAGTTAAGGTTTCTTCTGAACCTTTGGGCAGCTCAGGTGAGTCCCGACCACATCTCAGGTTTCAGGACTCAGCGTCGTCGACCATATGGCGTTTGTGTGGAGGAAACGTCATAATTTCAGTGCAGGCTGACGGAGTGAAAGTTGCAGCAATGTGAGGAGTCTGTTACAGAGCGGCATGTTGTCCAAGTTAGCTGGACCCGGAGCAGAGGCGGTACCGCTGCGTTACCTGCACCCCTTGGCCGGTGAGCAGCTGCCGGCGACCGGACAGCGCCATCTAGTGTCCGCCCCCTTTGAGTTAAGACCTGATTTAATTATGACAATTAAACAATATCAACGCTTACAGAAAAGTTTGTATAAATATTGATGAGGCGTCACTGTTAAGGGTTTTCTTAAATCATGGATTGATTCATAAAACTATGGGTAAGCCTATGTTTTGCCCTTAATCCCAAATTCAAGTAAATGTAATTACACTGTGGGGCCTACTCGTAATTTTAAATAGTTCTCAATTTGAAAACAATTGATTTGACTAACGTTTGCTTATTGTCAGCAACATCTTAGTTTGAAATTTAGATTTGAATTCAAATCAAAGATTGAAAGGGTTGTTTTGCATTGCTGATTATACATATGCCTTTCTTCTCAGTAATTCAAAATTAAATTGTGAAGTTATTTTCCATGTTTTCAGTTGGCCTTGAACTCATGTGGGCTTGATTGTGATTTGCAAACTGAAAAAAAGTTTAGCTAAAACTAGAGGTAATATTCAGCTTTCTTATTCAAAATGAATGGGCAACTACAAGACCCCCATCAGTTTAGCCATTACTGCCCTTCACTGTGGCCTCCTGTAATAAGCTGCTGTTATTCAGTGCTGTGCTCTTAAATGTGTTTTGTGTGCATTGAAGACTGCACCTCATTTTTTTTTAAAAAGCTGTTAACCCAATGGGTGATGTGCTATATGTAATCAGGTGTATGGTGGTCAAACAATTACACTTATTAGAATATTAGTGGATGCCCATCAGTTAAAGAAAGTGTAAAGAGAATCAATAGTTACTGGCCATAGAATTAGTTAATTTAAAATAAATAATGTTACTTTTTTTATTGTCTTGCTTCAACTGTGTCTAATAAAGGCAGCACAATATAACCATTAAAAAAAGCTTCCAAATAATCCTATACAAATTCAATTGAGGTGCTTTTCAGTTTACAAAATGACTAAACAGTGTTAAATTCCTTTAACTCATTGTGAGATTTGCATAATAAAGCATTCAGAGAAAAAGAAAAGTGTAAACAATTTAATATAAATTTCAAATGACATTACAATTAACCAATTTAAAAAAACATATCCCCATCAACTATCACATGCATTGCATACATAATAAGCAGTCATAAAGTTGAGTGCATTCCTTTTTCTAGTATACTGAGGTCAGGATCCAGGTCAGCTCCATCTCCTCGTTCCTATACAGGCCGGGACAAGTGCAATACCTCCAGGTACTCAGCATTGCTACAAATCCCCACCTGCACAGGAAGGGACATCTCCAAGTATTTTAGACACCATATACCCACCACGAGGAAATAAAATCCATGTTTAAGAGCAATACCACCTAGCAGAACAGTTCATCAACCTAGTCAGTTTTGCATGGATTTGCACAGCGAACATCAGAAAAAGCTGGATGCAAACCAGCAAAACTGACCAAGTGATGATTAACAGATCATCCATGATCATAGACATCCGAGGTTCAGAAAGATGCAGTTAGTTAGAAGTACTTTAAGTGCTTACATTGCAGTAGATAGGAGAAAGACACTACCTGCACTATAAGCACTTTAGCACTGCTGAAACTCAGTAACTTCACAAACTGGAAATATACATGTTTTTTTTTTATATCAGCACCACATTTGTATTATTCAAACCAATTGTGTTTGATGTGACACCCCCAAAACCAAAAATCTAAACCGGTGGAGAGCAAGCAGGCCACCATCAGTTTTGCATAGATTTGCACAACTCATCTATTCTTGTAGTGCAACTATGCAAAACTAGCAGAGAACTGCAAGATATTAAAGCCCAATTGGAAATTGAAAAAAATGGTCTGGTGGCGCATATCACAGCCCCTTATGCCAGAAGGAGCACTTAGGGCAGTAGGTGCTAGTCTATTTCACTATCTGCACTAGATGCACCTTAGCACAAAGACAGTACTTCACATGACACATAACATCAAAGGGCTCTGCACATCAGTGTCAGGGTATTGCTGTAAGTGCCTCCATTGCAGTAGGTATGACATAGAACTACCTGCACTGTAAGCACTTTGACAATACACAGACTGATTACAGCAACATGGGAAAGATTGTCACACTGGTCCAGGTTGGAATTCGGGTTGGCCTCAGGATATCATGGTGGATCTGGAAGAGAGAAAAAAAATACACCTTAAGAGAACAATTCGACTTTTTGGGAATTGCAACAAGTTACATCCTTAGGTTGATGTGTGAGCACATGTAACCCATTTCTTTCATTAAATCCACCAAAAAAAACGTGGTATTCAAATCGTCTCCGTCAATAAAGTGCATCACTATTCCTGATTAGTCGAGGATTACACGAATTAGTTGTTGTGATAGGAGATGTTGTGATTTATCGTAGCAGCACGAGGTCACTGAAAACATGAATGAGCAGCAGCACAGCCTGCGGCCCGCGTTCCCTGCGACACTGAGGCGCATGCGCAGGGAGACTGTTGATCACCCCTCCCCCACCGCCTTTAACATGGCGCCTCCAAGTGCGCCAACCTTAGCATAAATGAGTTATAACAAATCGAGCTAACGTTGTATTGAACACTTAAAAATGTGTAGTTGCGTGTTGTTTATTTGGTGCCAACACCGGGGCCTGCCGTGTCGGATCCCCGAGAAAAACACGGCTACTGTCCGCAGCAAACAGCAGCCGTGGTCGGGCAGGTAGCTTAGCTGCTGCGAGCTAACGAATTAGCCTGGTGAAAACATGGAAAACCGTGTTAACGTTGCTACAGCTGCAATAAGTACAACTTTGATGTGGCACATGAGCAGTTTAGTGTGTTAACAGTAAACTCGGTGGGTCTGTTGCAGTTGTTTCGCAAGATAATACAATTAAATAGTTTGATTACACTGATTAGCCGCTAGCCAACAACAAACGAGCACACGTCTGAAAATATACCACCTGCCCCGGTGGATTGGCTGTATTTATCTGCTCCTATCTTTATCTAAATGTGATACCAACCCTTTATACTGTTATGTATGTGTTTACCCAACAATACAACTGTGTTGAGTGTCTGCAGCTAGGCTAAGGTAGCTAAGCTAAAACGCGCGGCCTATCACTGCCCCATGTGCTGCTGCTTTGTTCTGGGGGGCACTTTAACTCACACACCACTGCATTCGAGACTGAGCAACAAATTATCCACTTTTACAAACTTTCCTTACTAATATTGGACAAACATGTTTACACAAACTCGGGTGTCGTTACGAGAAGGTCAGATTTTTCTCAACTAGTTGCTAAGGAGAAAGGCTCTGGACAGCTTTTCAAATCTCCCTCATTCCCTCAATGGTGGAGCAGAGGGGGCTGCCATGCGCCTCACGTTACACTGTTTTCATCGCCAGCATATCATTTAGGATTTAATGTTTGCATTTCCCCTCCAGTAGTACGATATTAAGACACATTAAAACAGGCATAAAACACCTCGTTTAGAGATTTCGTGCAGCAAACCAGAGATAATAAACAACCCCAAACCCGACTTCCTTGCCTGATAAACATGCGCTCGGCAGACACTCACCAGCCGAAATCCACCATCTTCGCTCACTTGCTTGGGCTGCCGTGTAGTCTCTTACCGACAAAAGAGAGGAATAAATACGAAACTGTTCCGGAAAGTTTTCTACCGGCGCACAACAAAGGAACATAAAGAGAAATCCGAGCCGATCGGGAGTCAATTTGTAGCCCGGTAAGGATGGTTAAAAATGATTGCGGGGATAGGAAAGTGGCGCGAAGGCGACCAGTTGGTAACCATGTGGGTGAATGAAGGGCGGCTCCCTCTGAACGTAAATATCTAGCTACAACCCCCAACTCTACACATTAGCATACATAAACTACGGTACTTCCGACACAGATCTCCACCTCTCCTGAGGAAGGAGAGGGAAATCACTGAGGGTTTCCAACGTACTTTTATATAAAATTACATATATATATATATATATATATATGAATTCGTCATAACGGCACACAGACTGCTTAATCATACATTTTAATGTCCATTAAAGTTGTTCCTTATATTACAAATGTATCATTAAAAAAAATGTATCTATAAAAAGTGCTGAGTTGTGAACTTAATGTATTTATATGATAGGTGTTATTCTTAAGGTTCATTGCCTCTTTGTTTACTTAAAAAGTAAAATGACTAATTAACCTGTTGCTGCTGCACCACGCGTTACATGTAGCCTACAGTTCTCATATTATGTGTTGACCTGGAGCTCATCATATAAACATGATTTGCATTTTATTTTTTTTAAGAGCGAAAAATAAAAGTAATGTTTCCTTTTTATTTTAATTCTAAAATTCAGAATGTTACATTCGTTTTTGAAAAACTGTTATCCAAACTTAATTTAAGGACACTATTACACAACAATTAGTCAGTTGTACCGTTTTTGTTTGCTTTATAACACTTTAAGTATTACTAAACATTTCCATAATAAAACAAATCTTTAAAAAAAACATTAAGCACCCATAAACTGTTTAAAACAGAAAAACAGGGATCATTGTCATGTTGTTTTGTTAGTCTTAC
This sequence comes from Notothenia coriiceps, assembly GCF_000735185.1. NCBI lineage: Eukaryota > Metazoa > Chordata > Actinopteri > Perciformes > Nototheniidae > Notothenia > Notothenia coriiceps. Next base: position 117,623 of record NW_011333781.1, read on the forward strand.
CTAAATGTGCAAAGGAATATAAATCTGTTGTGTCAATAGAAAAGGGCTGACAGTGATGTCAGAGTACAGTTGCTTCTCTTTTGGAAGTTGTTCTTATTTTAATTAAAAAATAATATTGGTTGAGAAAACAATGAAGATGTTAGTAATCTGTGTTGGGGCAAGGTTCAAATTGCTTTATTTATTTTCAACAGAAAACCCCCAAAATATAATACAGTTTTAATGAATCAAGCAAATAATTTAAAGCAACATTTGAAACTGAAATAATAATTGGAGAAAAGGTATGAAAAATAAAAATGAAACGGAAAATATTTTTCAATGTATTTAAACATTTCTTTTAATAAAGGAGTAAGTACTATGTTTTGTTTTTTTCAAGTGTTTTTTCAAATGTTTCCCAAATGTTTTCACATTTTGTTTTTAAAGTGGTTCAAGACAAAAGACAATAATAAGCCCTTTTTCTTTTATTATTATCCAAATTATTAGAACAATAGATATTTGGTTTCTGTATCATGAAAAACGGTAGAAGATGAAACAAATTACAATTATAAATTGTTTATAATTATGACTGCCTTTTGTGATTATAATCCCATTATGAAATAAACAATTTGTTTCTAACATTTTCCTTCAGTAACATCACAAAAAGCTCATCCTGGGTCCTTCTTTCTTTTCCTATTCTTAACGAAACGTCTGGATGTTATGGAGACATTACAGCTAAAGGCAGAAGCCTTAAAACCACAACAGAAGTGTCGAGTACCACAACAATCTCGGGCCCTCTGGCAGGATGCAGGGCCCACACTCCACACTTTCTTAAGTTATAAGTTAAAACTGCCTAGCAATTTAACCGTACAGTAATCTGAATGTATGAAATTAAATAATTCAAAAAATGTTTTGCAGTTAAACAAAAACCTTACGTTGATAAAATAATGCATGTTTCATATGTTTTATTGCATTCTGCAGAACTGACTTTTATATTGAATTCAAGCTCCCAAACTTCAGTTTTTCGTTTTTTCTAATAAGTTTGAATTTGCAATGTTCCCAAAAAGAGTTACAGCTATTTACTATGAGACAAAATCTTATAGAAAATTGTATCAATTGGATGGTAAGGTTAATATCTTTTAATTTAAGATTATTCAAATGACATAACTGAAATAGCCACTTCATTCACATGAGTTTGCCACTCTCAGACTGGTAAGCTCTTTTTCATTTTCTTAAGTATATCCTTTTTGTGCTACTTCATTTCAGAGGAAAACATTGTCACATTTTGCTCCACATAATTTGTCCAACAACACATTACTACTTTTTAAATGAAGCTGCCCAAAAGAAACCGTATGAAATACAAAACAGAATCATTTACATTTTCTACATTGTTGTCATGGTTCTTTTAAAGTTTATTAAAGGTTTTGAATACTTTTAACACCACTCTATAAGCTATACGTCCCCTGCAGCTTTAAGAGCAAGCAAAACCAATCCTTCCAATTAGGTTGTTTTTGTTTAGACCACAAATATGCAACTTCACTGCATAAATGATTAAACAAGTGTATTTCAAGATTACTCCGGTCCATTTTCTTTGGAGTTTAATAACAAAGAAACAAGGGATGATCTCTTCTAAATTCACAAATGCAACCTTTGGGTAATTAGATGAGGTCTGAGTTCTTTTTTTATAATTCTTTTTTAATTTAATTTTCACGGGTATATCTATATTTGATCTCTATCTCATGTAAATATTGCTATATTTTAATGTTATAATAGTTTTCTTAAAATTGTTTTTTATAATAGTTTAATTGTGTTGGTCCCTTTCTTACTATATATCTTCTTTGACTGTGTTTTTGTATTCAACATACACCAAGGCAAATGAACCTGTTTCTGATTAAAAGCGGGGTATTGCTATTGTCCAGATGTGCTGTTTAAGAATCAAAACATCTTCTGCTTTCCGTTAGTTATTTTATATTATTATTATTATCATGTGTTGAGTCCATTAAATCACCACTTTGATACTGTAGCAGGGTGATACAGTACGATAGTGGCCAGCAGAGGGAACTAGCAAACTAACTACTGTAAAGTCATGAATGGTTTTCAACTGTAGAGAGGAAGCACTAACCACAACTTCCCCTTCCCAGCTTCTGTTTTTAAAGAAAGAGTCGGCTTTATGCAACTTATTGAGTTTCAAAGAATGTTCCGCGTGTTTCCGCAGCTGCTGAAAAATCTTGTTATTTAACTGTAAAATCTATTTTCTGCATGTTGCTGTAAATTACTCTTGGTTGTCACTTCAATGAAAATGTGTGTGTGATTTGCTCTTCACACACACTCCTCCAACTGACCAACACACATAAAACTTAAACCTGATACCACAATATCTGTTCTTCTTCTCCAACATCTCTGGGCACACGGTGGGAGTAGGAGCGCTCACTCATGACCCACAACCCCCCACACAAAAGCAGCGGTAGGGCCAGTTCCTCTGCATATGGAAGTGAGGTGGGGGGTGGGTGGACGCAGGGAGGCTGCAGACTTCTCCTCGTCCCATGGGGTCAGATAAAAGCTTGCAGCTCTCCTTATAAGACCTCCCCCTCCTCTTATGCTCTCTCCACAAAGACTTAGGTATATCAGTTGCAAAAGCATGTAGAAGATTTTTTATATAACTGTTTAAAGAATAAGGAAATGCATTAAATCCATATATTTCTCCAGAAGACTTCCAAGGTAAAATGTATCTTAAAACACCAAGCTGGTAGCATCTGTGACATTCAGGCCTTTATTTCAAATCCAAAACATCCCGTCGGATGCATCATGCAGCACCACTTTTGCCTCTTTCTTCAAAATGGCCTGCTGGATCCAAGCCCCTCCCACTACAGGGGCCATGAGCCTGGGGGTCCCTGTTTTGTTCTTCCTAAGGAAGCCTGACCACCATTGTCTCTGTTTGACCCCGGGGTCAACTGAACTCACCTCGCCCAACCACGGCCTATTCAGCTGTGAAACTCCATAGGAGAAACACATCTCACAAGAGCAAGGATCACTTGAGGCGAGGGGGTGGGAGGACACACACACATGCACACACACAACGAACATGCTCTGTAATGTTTCACAGTCAGAAGCTCATTTGTGTTGCATTGTTTTTGCACAATAGCAGTGAGGCAGCAATTATTATCTCAATTGATCAATAAAACATTTGGACTATAAAATGTCAGAAAATGATGACAAATATCCATCCCTGTTTGTCAAAGCCCAGCTGTCTTTAAATGACATGTTTTGTCAGCCAAAGAGATATGTTTTAGTAAAACATTCAACAATTACAATTCTGGAAATCTAATTTGTATCATTGGATAGCCAGGATGTGTTCCCTATTCAACACATCATGGTTTAAATTAGACGAGACCCGCTAGTCTATTAAGGAAGCCAATTATAGAAAGCAGTTCTGAAGTTATCTTTGACACATTTTCTTATTCAGATATTTTTAAACACGTCACTTGCCTGAGGTGAAATAGCTTTTTGCTGCAGGGTAAGAATGACACTATCCATGTCAGGCGGGCAGTTCTTCATTACAAAGTCTATTATCAAGAGCTGCAGATCACGGGCCAAATAATCAACAATTTCCTTACGATGCACTTTTGCTGGTATTTTTTACATGTTTTATTATTTTTCATCTTATTTAAGGTTTAATCTTTTGCCTTTTGTCTCAGAGCTTTAACTCTTTTATCTACAGCCCTTTGAATTGCCTGTTTTACAGAAATGTGTTTACTTACCTTACAATGTTCTCCTTCAGTAGACTTTCAAAGAACGAAAATAGCTTTAATATTCTGTTTAATGTTAGATGAGCAGTCTCCTTGTTTGATGCACAAAACACATGTCCTGGAGATCCTTCAGTCTTGCTTTATGAGGCAACAGTGTCCCCGGTGGAGAGGAAGCTCATGGAAGCTGACAGGTTGAAAATCTGTGGCATGATGTGGCTGAAGGAGCATGAAACATGTTTACCCAGGGATGCCGTTCACAGAACCACAGGAGACACAATGAGAAATTGAAATGCTGAGAGTTATAAACATGTATATAAAAAGGAATTACATTACCTTTCCAGATCGCTTGACAGTTTGCAAGTGAGATTATACACGTGTTGAACTGCAAAGATGCCACTTCTAATTCTACATGAGAAAAGGGTTTAGTACAAAACAATCAGAGATATTTATGCTTAAATGTCTTTTTGGATCTTGTGTCTTTTTTGCTCATTCAACCTAATAAGACATTGCAAAAAACTCACCACGGTGCTGTTCACTTCAGAATGACAGTCACTTTCCCATGAGCACCATTAAGTTATGATGAGACATGCTCCTCTGAGCAGCGTCTACCCACCCAAATTATTCAGAGAGCGGTTTTGAGTTGAAAATAAATTAACCAACATGTGGCGATGAAAATGTCTAAAAGTCTGTTAAACATAATGCAGTGGTTACAATTGCTGTATGGGACTATGAAGGTCTTTACACTCACTTTTTGCAAATAAAGTTGCTGTGCATGAAGTCATCACGCACTGTGACGCTCAGTCACTTTGTTAGTCCAAGAAAAGTTATCCGCAGTCTTTAATTCAAATTGAATTCCCTATAACTCTCCTGCTGTGTTTCCATCACATGCTGTTGCTCTTGTTAGTTGTAAAACACTTAAAGCGAAAGCAGACACTGAACAAGAGGCTACTAAGTTGTTTTGGAGTTTTTTTTGTAATTTTACACCTTTAACAAGTACAAAATAATAACATCCGATTTTGAGTAATTACATTTTTTTTTAACATGGCCCCCTGGCTGTTTATTGAACACAGCTAAACAGGTTTATTTTCAAACATAAGTCCCGGAAAAGAGAGATTGATCATCCAACAGGATTTAGAACAAAGTGCACGACCAATCCATTTACAAATGTACCAATATAATTAAATAAAAAGCATATATGTGTAATTGAAGCTGCCATGTGCAGTGACAGTGAGGGATAAAATCATTGATCTTGAATAATAAAAACGGAAACAATTATACTGTGGAGGAGGTCCTCAGATGTTTCACTTCAATACAAATGTCACCACTTTAAAAGATACTCATTCACAAGTTATTGTTCAGCATTTGAAAGAAAATGTATCAGGAAAACGTAATTTCGTATTAAAATAAAAAAGGAAGGAGTTCAATGTGAAAAATGAGTTTTCATGAGTGAAAAACTGTTGTTTTCATTTTGGATGATCTACTTATTATTATTTGATCAAATCCATTTAAATGTTGGTTTGTAAGGAAATTGTGAGAAAAGATTACAATAACCCAGTGTTTTAAGTGTCAGCTTCAAATGTCTTGTCGTGTTTAACCAACAGTTCCGACATGAAAATGTTTCAGTTTCTTTCATTTAAGACAAAGAAAAGCAGCAAAGCATCACATTTGAAAATGTTAAACCATGACATCAACAGATGATCAGACTAATTTCAAATTTAATTTACAGTCATTTGACAGATACGGTCATTGCACTAGGTCCCCCCGTGTGGTTCTGGGATTTTTGCTCACCGTTCTTGTGATCATTTTGACCCCACGGGGTGAGATCTTGCGTGGAGCCCCAGATCGAGGGAGATTATTAGTGGTCTTGTATGTCTTCCATTTTCTAATAATTGCTCCCAAAGTTGATTTCTTCACAACAAGCTGCTTACCTATTGCAGATTCACTCTTCCCAGCCTGGTGCAGGTCTACAATTTTGTTTCTGGTGTCCTTTGACAGCTCTTTGGTCTTGGCCATAGTGGAGTTTGGAGTGTGACTGTTTGAGGTTGTGGACAGGTGTCTTTTATACTGATAACGAGTTCAAACAGGTGCCATTAATACATTTAACAATTGAGGACAGAGGAGGCTCTTAAAGAAGAAGTTACAGGTCTGTGAGAGCCAGAAATCTTGTTTGTTTGTAGGTGTCCACTTTTCCATTTTCTACTGTATGTAGTAAGGTGAAAAGCACAATATTTCCCCCTGTAAAGACTACAATTTTACCTCAAAATTGTACAGTGGGCTATTAAGTTACATCCTGTGGCGTTTGCTGGATGATGTGTAAGACGCAACACTTTGACTCTGATTGTCTCTCTTCACAAAAGAAAAAGTATGTGCAGTGCAGTAATGCTATCTGATGTATGGATGATCCCCATGTGACTTTTCTTCACACCTACTGTGCAACACAATTGAAATCTAAAGCAATAGAAATGCTTCGTGTCCCAGACAGTTTAGGAACATCAGTCAGAGTCTGGCATTAGATCAGCAAACATCAGACCTTGTAGTACATGTTGGTGGGAGTCTGGGGCATGATCTCCTGAACTATGTACACAGGGGGGCCGTAGTCCCCGCTCACACGCTCATAATGCCGACAGATCATGCTTTCAGACGCCCGCAGAGGGAAGACTACGTCGCTGGGGTCCGAGCCGTTGTTCTCGCTGCTGATGCTGTCCCGCTTAGCCACAGACAAAGTGTTGAGGGACACGGAGGCAGACTGATGGCTGTCTGGCACGCGGTCACGCTGCCGGCTCCGGCGCCTCCAGAGCACCACCACCAAAATGATGATGACGAGAAGGAGGATAACACCTCCAAAAATGACCCACATTAGCAGTGGTGGCCCAGAGCTGGGGTCTGTTGGTCCTGTTGGGAGAGAAAGAGGAGACACTGAGGGTGAACTTGGGCAACCGGCACAACGATTTGAAAACATTTTCTCTCAGTTAATGCCCTGGTGAATCATGATCATAATGTGTTAACATGAAAAGCCTCAGGAAAAGCATCAGAGAATATGCTTTAATCCAGTGATAGTCGATTTATGGGGGCCATTTTTTCGGATTAACAATGCGAATAAATTATCTCACGATGTGAATCTTTTTTTTAACTTTTAACTTAAAGGTACTGCATGAAAAGCCCTACAATAAACAAAAAGAGCTTGTTTATAAAAAATAAAAAAGTTCACATTCCCCCCAACAGATGTCCTCAAATCGTTAAACTCCCCTGCATCCATCTGACCTTCGCATGGCTGCTGCCTGTGACTGGCCTCCTGTCATTTTGCCCCAGGGCAGAGAACCATAAAGAGAACCATAAAGTCTCCCTGTGCTAATCCTTAGCCTGTTAACTTTCTCTAGAGACCAAAGAGTCATGATTCGGGGAGGTTTGGGTACAAGTTGGAGTGTGGAAACAATAAGACTGTCCCTTATTGTCTAATGAAATAGCTAACAATGTTATATACTCTTACCTTACATACAAGTTCCTACTAACAAGAAATATACAATATCTGGGATGTTGTTTCAGTCAAACTTTGGAAAGCCAATTGATTTATTTGGCTAAAACTGCCAAAATATAATAATAGTCTAATAATTGTAAAGCTCTTGTAAATGTTACACACGTATACTTATTTTAAGGTAATTGATTTCATACCATTTGTGCTTTTTATATCCTTGTCTTTTGCAGAGGGGTTCTTGGACTTTGGACGTGTGGGTGGAAATCTGGTGGGGGACTCCTGGAGGGTTGAAGGTGGATCTGAAGAGCCTGGAAAATAGAACCAGTCAGTTTGAAATAGAATCACAACATATAGCTTGTTGTGCCATTCATCACTTCTCCTAACTTTCCCCATATGGCGGTATGTAGGAAGGAATGTGTCATGTCAAAATGTTTCTTTATAATGAAGTCTGTTGAATCATAATCTGTGATGTCAGATTCATAGAAGAGGTTGTTCTGCCTGGTTTTCTGATTATATTACTCTTAAAGGTCATTCAGGTAAAAATGCGTCAGTAACCTTATTGAACAAAATAAATGTTTTGTTCTGAGTCACAAAACTCTTTGTTTCTTGTCTGGAAAAACTACCATTAACACAAAAAAAATGCTTTCACTTTCTCCATCTACACATTTGTGTCTTCATATTCACTGGGGTTTTTCCAAAAGGAACTTTGGGAATCAAAAATCAAAACGTTCTGTGGCTAGAATGACAGATCATATTACAGCCTAAAAAACATTTACCGAGCTAACCATGTCCAGTATTGTTTTATATTTCTCTATATTTCAGTTAAAAATCATACTTTTTTCTCCTTTACATGTTTCTGACAACTGTTACTACCTTTTGAAAAATGATGATAAGCTTATAAAATACACATTGTTGGATTCAAACAGCTGTTTCCAGCTTTTTTGGCAAAACCCTTTCAAAAAGGGTTAATGGGCTCTTTGTCACTATTCAGATGTTGAAATGTAGAAGTTAAACCAAAAAGACATATACCCTTTCATACCATTCAAGGCCAAAAAAAGGAGAAGCAATTGAATATTTCACAAAAGAAAGCAATCAAAATCTATGCAAAGTCTAAAAAAAGTATTGATAAACACGATCAGCAACTTCAATTAAATGTATTATGTCAACAGGTTCCACACTATTGTATTTAGGTTAGTTGAAAGCAATATTATTAAGTTGAACCTATTGCTATCAACTAACCTAATACAATTATGTGTTATCTGTTTACATAATACATTTATTTAAGTCAACGGACAAATAGTTTTGAGTGTAGGAATCTGTGTTTAAAAAGTTAAAATCAGCCCCCCCTCAACCCGCTCCAACATAAATGCTGCTTACACACTGAAGAATCGTTATTAGCAATAGAATATGAATAAAAAATGTTGATCATACTTCTGTAATTGTACAGAACTCATGCAGGATTCTTTGACTTCTAATTGAGAATTTTAAATTGCTTATTGCTACTTTTACTTAAGTGAAGTTCTATTTTGTAAGTCTCTCAAAAGACTCTCTTCTTTATAAGTACAACATGACATAAGTGGAGTTATATATGGCGGAAAACATGATGCCTTTAGACAAGAGATACAAACAACACTTCACGTAAAAAAGAAGGACTGTAGGAATTCATTTGACATCATAGATTCAGATATTCTTGTATGTGCAAAGTGTCCACACTGAGCAGTTTCCCAAATGAAAAGTATCGCAGTAGACGCACACACTTTGGCCTCTCAGTGACCTGTTAAATAAAATAACATTTGAAATTCTCTCTCTTAATTCAGGATTAAATGTATATTTTATGAGGACAACACACATGAATCAACATTTCTGTATGTAACACTAATTCAAAACTGGCTTTAATAAAATGTTTCCTCACATATCCTTTTTATTTAATGTACGCCACATCATATTTTGAAAATGTACAACCCATAAATCCAAATCCAAACAGAAGGGTAGTGACATCAAATTAATCTAAACACAAGACCTTAAACTGCAGAAACTCTGTACAGATTAACCAAAGATTAAATCTAAATCTGAGTGATTAATGTTTCTGTTGCTGTTAAAAGGTGTATTTACATCAGTAGCAGACTGTACAGCAAGAAAAAAGCCCCATATTTGCAGTATAAGGATCAGTTAAGAAACACACAAAATGTTTATTTTTCCCCTCAAATCCTTGAATAATTTATTTGAATAATACTTCACATTTCTGAGGTCAAAGATTGGATGTTGGAGCTTTAAGAGATTCAGCTTTTAAAGTTTTTAGCAACACACAGAATTTGTATAACTCTGATTTCGTGCAGCTAAATAAATTAAACCTCCTTAAGGCTTGTAATGACAGTTTTAATAACACATTTAAAAATGCTAGGTTTCTGTGTCCATAATATGTAGCAGAGAGATGTAAACGCAGGGCATTTATCGTGTTCCTCAGTTAATATGTTCCATATCTGCTTTATTAAATGTTAATGTATGTTATAAGAGCACAAGAATGATACGGCCCACTGGCTATTCTGATGTTAATACAGGGGAAAGAAAGATTATTGAACGCCACAGTCTGAATGATTGCATGAGGGATAATACTGAAGCCTTAAGCTGCCAGCGCTTTGAATTAGGGATTTTGAGATGATTCACGCAATCTCTCTGTGAGAGAATGAATAGATCATCAAGACTATCTGACCACTTAATAACACCAGCGAGGTGGTAATACTATTTGCTTAATATAACCAGAATAAAACTATTGCCATCACTACTTTAACTTTGTTAGTCAGATAGCTGTGGTTCTTTTTTTATTTGCAAACACAGATTTACACACATGCTGGCACACAAACACACGCACGCACGCACGCACGCACGCACGCACGCACGCACGCACACACACACACACACAGCACTTACTTTGGCCAACCCTCAGCACCAGCTTCATGGATTTGGTTTTACACACCCCTCCATTAGTGCTATCCAGTCCCTGCAGAGACCCTGCAGAGGTGGCTGACATACAGAGAGAAGAACATTAACATTTTATTTGTCATGCAATCATCATAATTGTAGATATTTAAGAAATCCCATTATGATCTTTGCAGACATTTGAGCCAGTTGCCAAATGTTGCATCATAGGCAAGAGAATGCAGATGTTACTTTTAGTAGATAATCACAAGCGTATAAACAACCAAACAACCGATCCTGTGCTAGGGCTGCACCAAATGTTAATTATTGATTGATTGTTTTATATATTGTCAGACAATCCCAAGAGCCCAAAGAGAAGTCTTCATATTGTCTGCGGAGTCTGATCAACAGTCCTTAAATAAAATATATTTGGTTTCACTTATTAGAAGCAAAAGCAGCAATTCCTCATATTTAAGAAGCTAGAACCAGAACAGATGCATCTCCCAATGACGTTAACTATGAACTGATTATCAAAATAGTTGCACATAAATATTCATGTTAAACTGACTAAACGTCTCGGCTGTAAATGCAAAATGTCTGCTTGACAAAGAGAATACATGTGTTTTTTTTTAAACAACATAGAAATGACCAAATAAATGCATACAAAAACACACACACTAAGAACTCTAGTTCACCCCGTCACATCCCCCCCCCACACACACACACACACACACACACACACACACACACACACACACACACACACACACACACACACACACACACACACACACACACACACACACAGACTTGTTAGCAGCATTTAGGTCAGATAACAACATCACACAGTCTACAAGCCACGTTGCCATGAAAGCTCCCATCAAATCTGCCTGATGCTGTAAAAGCCTTGTGTGATTTGGGGCATGTAAGCCCTTGGAATCACACTGGCCTGCCAGAGCGAAGTGTGCTGTCAGATCGTGGCGAGGAGGATGAGGCTACATGGTCAGACTTGCTCTCTATCTCATGCATCACTTGCCACTAAGATGCTGGTTTAACCGACAGCGGGCCAATAACGAGGCCACGTTTTTATGACTCTCACGCAAGCTGACAAACTGAGTTGGGGCCCATAGGAGGACGGCTTCCTTTTCTATTTCACCAGAAAAAAGAAAAAGTTGTTAGCATTGATTCAATTCCACCTGTAGGAACCAGCAGCTTGTGGCTCTGTGTTACTGATTTCTAAGTGTTCACAGGAGGGACTCACAGGTGATGTAGTAGTCCTTCCCCTTCAGGAACTCCAGGCCCCACAGGTTGGGGCTGAACTCCTGAAACTTGAAGGTGAACTTTACATCCTGGTGAGGTTTGTCACAGTTCAGCAGGGGCGTGTCCGTCTTGTGGATGGTGCAGCTCTCTATCTGACTTCTGGAGACAAGGTACACTCGGTAGAACTCCTCTTTCCCCCCGGAGGAAGCATCTGCCCGGGGACACACGATATCCATCTTGTCCCCGATCTGAGGATACAGGACCAGACCCTGACCTGGAATAAATCTGTGTGAGAGATAAGTGGGTGAAAAGATGAAGTTTAAAAAAATGCAGAGTGAAGCATCTCTGTTGCAACAACATTTTTTTGATCAACTGCAACATAAGATAAGATATACTTTATGCAGACACTAAAGCCTTTGCATCAGATCAATTAATAAAGGAATCAAATATGGCCATCACAAGTTTAAAAAGAAAAAGGTCCAAAGTGGGCATATTCAAAGATTTAGTTGGAAGAACTGGCCAAAACCCCAAAAACATTACATTTAAAAGATGCACATTTAGTTGAATAATTGAGTGACAGAAGATGTATCTTCAACTATTTTAATAGTTGATTAATCCTCAAGTCATTTAAAAAGATATACCAATAAATTACCTTATTGAAGCCTCAACATCGCATCTTTTTTTATGTGACAGTAAAATGTGTATTTATTGTTGAGTTGTGTCAGTCAATTAGTTGAAGGCAACATCTTACACTGGATTTCAGGACATTGAGAACATTGACAAAATACACATGATGAAAATAAATGTTGATTGCAGCCCTATTGGCATTAATGTATCAATTAATTTAAACAATGGATCAATTAACAAAGGATTCTGTAATGAATGAACTAATAGTTGTAGCACATAAAACCATTCAAATGAAACGTCCAAACTGTGGTGTCGTGATTTACTCCATCAATGAGGTCCCTCTATACGCCGACAAAGCAGCAGCAGAAAGTTGTGTGAAGCTGCTCCATCACTTACTTTGCATTGGAGCTGCTCCACTGGATGGACTCCAGAGTGACTGCCCGACATGAGCTAATGATGGCCAGCAGCGCCGCGGCACAGCAGCTCCATGCGAGTCTACCCATCCCAGGATAACAGCGGCTCCGTATCATAAAGCAGAGTGGAAACGGGACAAAACGTGGTGACTCTGCATGTCTCCGGCGGCTCCAGGTGCGCACACAGGACGCATTCCTGAGTGAAATCCCACACAGCGGCGAGTCTTCCTCCTGCACTTGTATGAGATTTTCCACATTGTGCGTTATTCCCTATAAAATCATCCGTGTGACGAAATCCATGTATTGAGGACAGAGAGTGTGAGGAGTACTTCAGTCATCAGCTGACTGACCAATCTGCCCACACACTGGCTCGTTGGCACAGTTTGTGTTCACATGCAGATACTGAGCTAAATACCGAGGGCATAAGAGACTGTATTTATATGGTGTTCATTGTAGAGGAGGTTGGGTGTATTCTCTCAACGCCTTGCAGGCTATAGTAAATGATTGAAAGAAAAATCTATTCACACTGTAAAACTATTTTACTCCAACTCCTTTCCCAAAAACATTCTTTTTGTCACGTTTGAATATACTATCCATCTCTGTGAGCTGATAATGATAAAGGTTATTAAATGTATCTTGTTTTATCAAGTTTGTTTTCTATGTAGCCTACTGTAAAGGCATTTCATTCGAATTAATCATATAGCCTACCTAAGTTGCCTAAGATCTTATGATAAGTAGACCCTCCAGAAAAACGCGATTCTGCGATCGCAGAATTTCCCGCATAATCAGCAAAATGCCGCAGATTTTTAAAAGTCCGCATATTTATCAAAAGGCCGCATAATCCCCGCATTTTTCCACACAAAGTTGAGAAAAAAAATAAAAAAGTTAACTCGTCTTGACGAGTAGTGATGATGACGCAACGTCATCAGCCCGCGCATCACAGAAGGCAAACACCGTCGTGTGAAGGTGTGGAATTCACACACCAAGATGAACAAATCGAATCCATCACATTTACCCACGAACATTTCAGCTAAAGACCGGGCAAAGCAGTACCCCAATGTCTTGTACGAAAGTGGGGGGAAACTGTTCTGTACCCCGTGCAACTGTGTGTTAGAGCATAAAAGGAAATCGACTGTGAATACCCACTTCGATTCGCTCAAACATTCAAAAATGGTTTCTGCTGCGGACAAGAAAGCCAAGCAACTCACGCTCACAGAGGCTTCAACCTCCAAAACCCTTTCGAGGGTTGCAAGAAACGAGGTGAGTAGCCTACAATATTGAAGCTGGTCAGATAACGAACGAGTAAATGAAAACAGAATGAGGCGGAGAAGTGTGTGTGTGTGTGTGTGTGTGTGGGGGGGGTGTGAGATTAAAATAGCCCAATTGCTTTTACAATAAATAAACATTGAATGTGTTTAATATTGAATAGTAAAGGGGTTTAACGTTTGTGGCAGGTTGTGTGTGAGAGAGAATAAATAAATAAGACAGCCCAATATGCATATTTCGCAAATTTAGCATATTTCGCAACTTTCCGCATATTACGCAACTTCCCGCAATTTTCCCACATAAAATCACATAAAACCCCGCATTTTTATCCATAATCAAGGATTTTAGCCCGCATAATCAATGATTTTAGCCCGCATAATTAAGGATTTTGGCCCGCGTTTTTCTGGAGGGTCTAGATAAGGGAATAATTAGTGAGAAAAACTGTGATTTCTGTACATATGTTGTTTGTGTTTATTTGGATTCTATACTCTTGCTTGCATTAATGATGATTGCTCATGATCATTTAATCAGAGTTGAAGAGTTTATCGCCGGCCACTAGAGGGCAGTGTCACTGCTGTCGCTGCCCGGTTATGCCGTGCTCTGACCCGGTAGTGCCGAGCGGCCATTTTAGTTCAAACATTGTTCATTCACTCCGCCTCGAGTTGAGACGTTCGTCCACTCATTCATGTAAGACTGTTTCCACTATCATATTATACTATATATTATACTATATATATATTATACTATTATACTACTATACTCTGTTTCGTGGTATATATTTGTGTTGATTAAATTGCATGATGTAATACTTTGTCAGCTTATCTTGCTGCATTACTCTGTTTCAAGGTGTCGTCATCCTTGTCAATAAATTACCAAAACTGACATTGAGGAGTGTGTTTCTTCAAGAGTTTAATTTAATAATACATGTTTTGTCTGTAGCTACATGGCTTGACCTGCAACACAAGTTGGGATATATGTCTGTGGTCTGCCCTGTTGATGTGGTGACAAACTGAAAAACCAGATCGACTCAGAGATCACCTTAAGAACCATACTGTGCCCAGCATGCACAGACCTTATGGGGACACGTTTACTTCTTAACAATAAGTTAACCCCTTAATTAAAGAACAGTTTAAAAATCCTCCACTGAATCCTGAGCTCAATATTGAATTGTTATTCAATGGATGCATTTTAAAATAGTCTTTGGATGGATGTGTCAGTATGGGTGGATTTTCTTTAACATCCTGTATATTCTGCATTTAGGGAGCCAAGGCTGTAATCCTCTCATTTTCAGAGACTCTGAACTAATGATAAAGTGGTTTAAAAGATTACATAGGGTTTCTGTCGCAAGACTAACGCAGCACAAATGACGGCTGAACTGCAGAAATGTGTGCGACTCGGCTGGATGGGGGTTCAAAGTGCCGCCCACATCTTTCTTATTTATAATTTAATGGTCTATTTCTTGCTTTTGACATGGACTTCACGGGAAACTGGATGCAAAATTAATTTATGATGCAAACACAAAATTATACATATCAGAAAAGGAAAAAATTCAGATGTTTGTCTTTGATTTTATTTATTTATGATTTTAACAAGCATACTGTAAAATAAACACAATATGACAAAGGTGAATTATTAAGAACCAAGTCTCAGCATATTCTCTGGTTTGAAAATTAAATGTTTTTAAAGTTCAAACCGTTATTGGGTTTGCTATGAGTTTATTTTCTTAGTTTTTAATTGCTTACATATACAGTTATCTCTGGTGGAGCACATTTTTCAGAAAAAGATCCATTACACAAAAAAAAAAGGGACAATAATCGATCACAATCTGCTGAGTTAAAAGTGGCTATTAAAATCCTCTTCAACTCAAAAAACAAAATGTTTAATATCATATTGTGAATGCCATATTTCATAAATGCAAAGTACAAGATTTTTATGTTACTGGCAGTGACGTTATTGTCACGGGTTAATTGTTATGTTTTATCTCTGTCAACATGAGGATCTTCCCACAAAAGAAGCACTTCATCTTTCATTTACATTCAATAGCAAGGATTTAAAGCACATGGTTGGGATTGATTACCCTCTTTCCCTCTTCATGAGCTCATGGCACACATGTGTTTCACCATGCTTGCGGCTTTCAATTTCCTTAATTGGACCCCTTTTTATATTTTAAATGAGCAGAGTTATGCTGTAAACTTGAAATACACACTAAACTGAATAATAAAGGATGCAGGAAGAAGTCAATCTGCACATAAGTGAAAGTTAAATAAGTCCCTGTAAAGAGGTCACAAGTAACTGCTGTACCAACAGAATGTTTGTACTTTTTAAACCATGTTGATCTCTAATATGTGTTGCACCAAATAATAATCAAAGCTAAGAACTTAGTATCTCGACATCTTCAGAGATGGATATTCTAGTGAGTGTTGGTCCATGCGTTGTGCCTGTTTTTGAATCATTGAGTTTAATGACTTCTTACATACTCTCGGATGTTGCTCCTTCTGGTTAGTTTTAATGTGAGATCTCCCAGAGTGAAGCTAATGCTAACATGTTAGGTGTCTGGTAATAAACAACCCCTATCACGATTAGCATTAACCTCATCATGGGACTAGATTCTTCATCCACATGCTCACCTCCCAGTGGGTGATCAGGCTGCTGAGGATGTCCTGCAGAGGGGGACAGAGGCACACTGATCACAGGTCATCTGTGTGGTTCATTCATAAGTACTCACTACACATGGCACCATCCAGAGGTGAAATATGACTTGCTGTACTTATGTAGAATGTTCAGGTACTTGTACTTTCTGCTACTTTTTACATGATAAAAAAACTGCATATAAGCTGCAACATTATTGATTTATACATTTAACCATCAATACATTTTTTTAAATAATATTACAAATGTTCATCTAAAATTGACTCAGTGACCTAGTTACATTTTAGACTGTACTTGAAAGAGACTATTTCTTTAATTAAGTGAAATATTTGAGCACTCCTTCCATCTATGTCAATAAATGGACATTTTTGTGACTTTATGGCTATATATTGGCAACAGCAATATACTTTAGAGTGAATAAGTAAGTAAGTAGGCTGTCATTTAATTAACTAAAACAATCTTTTTTATTTAGGATTAAGGATATTTTAAATGTGATTGCAATTGCTACATTAATGAGGAAAACAAATCAGCACTAATTCTCCCACTACCCTCTCAATATTTAACCTAAAACAACTTCATGTGTTCTAGTTTGATAAGACATACTTTAAGTGTGAACATCCCCTGTCATTTAGACTGGTCTGTTTGCTTG
Organism: Notothenia coriiceps; assembly: GCF_000735185.1. NCBI lineage: Eukaryota > Metazoa > Chordata > Actinopteri > Perciformes > Nototheniidae > Notothenia > Notothenia coriiceps. The sequence continues at coordinate 134,594 of NW_011333781.1, forward strand.
GTAACTAGTTTGTGATTAGAAAACCAAAATACATTTTCTAAATGTCTGTAAAATATGCTTGTGACCCTCTCCAGTGTCTGTGAGATGAAACACTTTAAATCAGGTACCTGGACGAGTCTTTAAAGACTGAAAGAGTCCTGTTGTGAGGCTGCAAACTATCAGTAACGTTTGTACTATTATCTCTCTTCAGAGACATTGTGAGGTATAACAGGATGTAACAGGTTATGTTGTTTGTGACTCTGGTTGAGTATCAAGATGCTTATCTGAGCTGAGAGAATGTAAGGAAATAGATTTTTTTCTGTGTGTGTGTGGTGTGTGTGGTGTGTGTTAGTAAGGTAGTTACCGACCTGTCTTCACTTCCTCTTTTGGCAACTGGTGTCTCTCTCCTTCTTCTCTGCTGGGCGCCTCTCTCTCTCTCTCTCTCTCTCTTCTGTTTACGCTCCACTAGTTTCCGTGTGTCTCTCTGTCTCCCGTTGAGCAGTAAGCCGAATGCGGGCCTGCACGTCTTTATACACTACGCAGGTGACTCATGTAAAATTCCCCATCCAACAGAATGACTATTAAAGTGAAAATCAAGAACACATTTCATTTCATATGTAAATGCTTCCCACAGTATAGAAAATATTTTCATTTCTTGAATTCAAACAGCTTATTTACAGTAATATCAAAGGGGGATGGTAGTTTAATTGTATGATCTATTATTAAATGAAATGTGTTGCTGCTTTTAAGCAACATGTGTAAAACTAGAACCTTTTAAAACATATATGGAATGCTTTTTAATGTCATATTCTGAGAAGAGATGAAACAGATATAAAAAGTTAAACATTTGATTAATCAGATGTTAACAAACGTACTTTATAAATAAAATATGAGCTCCGCCTGTGGAGCCAAACCACGTTGGCTCCACTCACATTTCATACTGCCACAATATGAATGGGTTGATAAAAGGACTATTCAAATTTCCTTATTTTCTCTTAAGATCTAAGATTAAAGTTGAGTCCCTATACTATACAGTATGTCTTCTTTTCTAATTGTCATTGGATATTATAGTTTTAGTAGTTAGAACCCCATCCACAACGTATTTAAAAGAATGTCCTGCTCTGAGCAACTCCTTTTTGCATTGGTCTGGTTTAAGTGTAGGTTACTTTTATTATTCACTTTTCTTTTGTGAACACACTTTATATATATATAAATTTAAAAAAAAGATATAAGCATTTAACTTTAATTCTGCTACCAAGTACTTATTTGTGGATGAAGGATGCTACCATCATCTTGACATCATGATCACATACAACATTGCTAACATGCTGGTGTTTAGGGGAAATATGGTTTATTGTGTTCACCATCTTTGTTTAGCATTCTAACATTTGCGACCTAGAAAATCTATTTCCTGTAGAGAAAGTGTGTGGATGCTTAAAGCTGAAATAAATGGCAAACATTGCTCAATAGGCAGAAATTGAAATGCTAAACATTTTAAATGTTACAGCTAGATTAACTGCATGGCACTGAAAAACAGATGAAATGTAAAACTCGCAGAGTTGGAAGCTGAACCGCATTAGCCTACCTAAAGTGTTATTCCGCCAAAGTAGTAGTAGATGCTTAGTAGTAGGCTAGTAGAAGGAAAAGCAGCAGCAATGCCATTGAAATTACTAAAAGAGGAATTAAAGAGTCCTCCTGCACTGCCATGATAAAATAAGCTGAAGGTAAAGAAGAAGTATAATTACTTTGTAGAGATAGAGATAACGATACATCATCTGGGAACCATGACTTTCTTCTCTTAAACATTTGGGTCACACAATCAGAGAGATACTAAAACCTTTCAATGGATGAGAGAAAAAAATGTAGACCTGCTGGTGGCACTGGATAACAAAATCAAGGGATCACCAACACATCTCAAGTTTAACATCTGGGAACCTGGATATCTGTGCCACATTTAACTGTTCCAGAAAGTTGGGATATGTCACTGAAAGAAACTAATGACAATTCGATGCTGCATTTAAAGAAAAGAAAAAGTAGTGTGTACCGGATGTCTATGGAGCATATTGAACTTTTTAACAGATTTTCTATCTGTGATCATTTTGTAAAAAATATAAGCTAAAAAGTGTATCACATAATTTTTCTTATATACATCTTTCCTCAAAGTTATTACACAACATCCATTTCTTATCAAGCCACGTGTACAGTCACTTCTGACTGCGCAGGGTCGTGAGATTAACTGGAATTCTGTTTGACAGTTATAGGAGTCTCAGCGGGGATTTTGAGACCCTCTTGCACGAAATGACTGATCTAGCACAGTATCATGGTTACGTTTCTCAGATGCCACCTATAAAACGGCCCAGAATCTCACTGGCCGCAGTGTTTGCCTGTTGTGATCTAGTAACCATGTCATATTGCTCTTTTTGACAAAAAGGTGCCTCCCCATCTATTCTGAATGTCCCTCCTTGTCATCCTGCTCTTATAGCACTTTCTGATTCTGACTCTTTCTGCATAGCTCATTTCTTAAACTCACTAAGGTGACGAGCCATGTATATACAGTGGAGGAAATAAGTATTTGATCCCCTGCAGATTTTGTAAGCGTACCCACTTACAAATAAATGAACAGTCTATATTTGTAATGGTACACTGTAAGAAACGTAACGTGAAATTCACAGTATTTAACTGGCAGCAATTGACAAGTTACTTACTGTAATTCATTTTACAGTATTTAACTGGCAACACTTGACAAGTTACTTACTGTAATTCATTTTACAGTATTTAACTGGCAACACTTGACAAGTTACTTACTGTAATTCATTTTACAATTGCTGCGAGTTAAATACTGTAATTCATTTTACAGTAAGTAACTGGTCAATTGCTGCCAGTTAAATACTGTAAAATGAATTACAGTAAGTAACTTGTCAAGTGTTGCCAGTTACTTATTATAAAATGAATTACAGTAAGTAACTTGTCAATTGCTGCCAGTTACTTACTGTAAAATGAATTACAGTAAGTAACTTGTCAATTGCTGCCAGTTAAATACTGTAAAGGAAATCACAGTATTTACAAGTTTTTATTTACAGTAACAGTGTAAAAGGAAACACAGTAACTTCCAAGTACTGTATTTGTGTTTACGGTAATAGTGTTTTAACTGTAAAATGAAACAGTAATATTTAATTACTTTATTTTTTGTTACAGCTGTAGTGTTATAGCTGTAGAATAAAACAGTAATTTCAAAGCATTGTATTTTTGTTTAAGCTAATAGTATTTTAACTTTAAAATAAAAAACTGCCATTTAAAAAGTACTGTATTTTTGTTTACGGTAATGGTGTTTCAATTGTAAAATAGAAAGACTAAATTAATGCTATAATTTTAAGTTACAGTATCAGTATCGTAACTGTAACCTTGTTTTATTATAGTCTCCTTTCAATTTCATGCTGGTATATATAGATTACCAGGAAATTCGG
>NW_011333781.1:138067-138330 GCF_000735185.1 Notothenia coriiceps
TCCATTAATGATGACAGGAGGCACAGCAGCACTCTGTCTGATGGACAGATGTGTTCATGACCACTTATATATTTACTTTTAATTCATTCACAGTGAATAATATAATATAATATATAATGAGACAATAACAGGCTACAGATGCGGACACACACACACACTTACACACACATATTTATATAAATATACAATTTCAGAATCAAACAGAGCACTCTCATAATAATAACGTAACACTATCAGAGACTGGATATATCCCCCCCCCCCTC
>NW_011333781.1:138375-142020 GCF_000735185.1 Notothenia coriiceps
TGAAAATGCTTACAAAGCAATGTCGAGGGCTGTTTTCGCAAAAGCATCTGCTCTGTGGAACAAGGTTAAGCGGAGTTCAAAGGCTTCTTGATACTGTGGAGGAAAAGCTTGGGGATTACTTTGGTTGCGCCAAATGACCACAAGATGAAACTCTGTATTTCTTATTCCATGGAGCTGACTGTCTCGCATTGGCAACACTAACTACAAGGCAAGAAATAATGTGGATGATCACCTCTGGAAATGATGCACTCCGCCTATCATGACAAGCTGCCTCCTGCACGATTGTGAGTGATGAGTTTGGCTTCGTCCGATTCTCACCAGATGAAGTCAACTTCATTACACAAGTTTTTGTGGATGTCGATGAGTGCCTTTGGCACTTGCACTAAACATCCTCCACAGCAGAGAAGAACATCTTTCTTGGGTACCTGGCTCCAACCATTGTGCAACTGGCAATGTCATATGAATGACCTGTTGGATGAGAGCACAAAAAACCCACTGCTGGCAGAGGGTCTCATTGCATGGCCATCCCTCATAAAGAGCATCTTGCAGTCACTGAGCAACAAGCTGGCAGGTCTTCTGGAGAAAGAGGGAGCACATTACTGGTCCGCTATACTGGTGCCAAGATCCAAGCTTGATGGGTCCAAGATGAGGAGAACATGTGCAGTACAGATTGATGCTGGAAAAGGAGAATTGCAAACCAACTCTGATGACTCGGATGCCAAGGACTCAGTCAAACCCGAGTCAGTGGCGAAGTAACACGGAGAAGATCCTGCAGCTTCATTCTATTCAGATTTAACAGGAAACCCTTCAGGTTCCTCAAAAATCTGAAGTGGACCGTTTATTTTGGATGCCCCCAACGCCACAGATGGTGTTTGATGAGTACATGGCAGTTGTCCAAAACTCGCAAAAAAGGCGTGCTTCATAACAAACACCAAACACTGCCTCAAGCGTCCGGGGGTAGGAGAGGCGTCTTCAGCATTCGGTGGTCAAATCTTCATGTAGATGAGCTGTTGATTATATTCCTAATCTAATTATTTGTCAGTAATGCCATTTGCGCTCGAGTACAAGAATTCCTGTTTATATACAGGATTACTGGTTTAAAATGTTGGCCATCAATAAATCAATGATGTTAAAATGCCTTCTCTTCTTCTTCTTTCTTCTTCTTGCGTTTCATCTCAGTGTGAGGGCCCAGGAGAAACCGGCTGCGAGGATGACAACTTTGAGAAGCAGGCTGATCTTGAATGCCACAAACATATTTGAGAAGGGGTATAGTATATTATTGTTGTGGAGCCTGTTTTGTTGAGCGTATAGAATACAATGTATTGCTAATGAGATGGAGTATATTGAGTGCAGAGTGAGCTGCATACAAATAACAGTCAGAGCATATTCTTGTTGTTTTGTTTTTACAGGAAGCAAGAAACTAGAGATCGCCACCAGGGAGTGAGACCAGACGACGTGGTGACCGAAACAGCAGATCACCCAGAGTGACGGCCAGACCACGTGACCGGGTGAACAGCAGATCCACAGAGGAGTGACCAGACACCTGTGACCGAAACAGCGATCCACCAGGGAGTGACCAGGACTGTGGACGAACAGCAATCCCAGGAGAGACCAGACCACTGTGCCGAAACAGCAATCACCAGGAGTGACCAGACACTGTGACGAAACAGCAGATTCAACCAGTTGAGAGACCAGACCACTGTCCGGAAACAGCAATCCCCAGGGAGAGACCAGACCACTGTGACCGAAACAGCAGATCCACCAGGGAGTGACCAGACCACTTTGACCGGAAACAGCAGGAATCCCACCAGGGAGAGACCAGACCACTGTGACCGAAACAGTCAGATCCCCCAGGAGAGACCATGACCACTGTGGGACCAAAAGTGACAGAGGATCTTCATTCAGATAACGGCATTTTCAGGATGGACAGCAAAGTAAACAATGTCCTTGCCCCTGCACACTTTTGGACTCTTTTTTATTTCACAAATTATTTTTCTGATTTAGTTATTTTAGTTATTTATTTGAACTGTAACCGTGGTTGACAAGATCTTCACTCAGTATTTTCACTCCACACTGGACAGAAAGTATAGCAGTACTGTCCGATGGGCCTTGGACTCTGATGACTCTTAAGTTATTGTTTTTTTTTTTTTACCATTGTTTTCCTTTTTTTTACTTCATTCATTTGGGTGAATATTGCACCAAGTTATAGAAACTTTTTGTTTTTTTTGGGCAAACAAGTCAGGAAAAAAAAAAATGCGAACACTTAATGAAAAGAGAATTAATTTTAAATGTTTTGCACTTTGAATATTTGAACTTGAGGTACCAACCTTAGTTTCATACCTCAGCTGTTCCTACCTCGTGTGTGTTAGTACAGATGTTATGTCTGCAATGTTTATATGTTATATGTTTTGCACAATGATACTTTCACTTATTGGACTTTGTATATTAATTATTATACTTAATAAAGCCATTCAAGGCAGCACGTTTTCCTCATGTTTTTGAAAATATACTGTAGATATGAAGGCTGCAGCTGCTACTAGTGTGGACTGAATGGGCGGCAGCAAAGCGTTATGGAAATGTCAGTATTCTGATTGGTGTCTGTGGTTCTATATGGGTTGTGGCAATCATTTTGACAAATAATAGCTCGCAGCAACGTATAGAAAAAATAACTATAAACTATAAATTAGTTCATTTTTGAAACAATGAACTTTAATTCAAAATTTTGAATTATGAACTATGAACTGAACTAGTTCTTTTTAAAATTTGTGAAGTGTGAACTGAACTAGTTCATTTAGAAAGTGAACTTTCCAAACACTGCTAGCACCCCACTTCCCCGGCGATGGTTTTGAAATGCTCCCGATTTCTGAGGTCTAAAGGTTGGCAAGTATGTAGAGAACATGTTGCGAAACACAATAGCCAGCATGTGTAGTTCTGGGGGGGGCGTTCGAGTCCAGTTTTGAATAGTCTGCCGTGGTTTTGTTCCATTTCAAAGAGTTTGACGCTCGGCATAACCTTGGCGCACTTTCACTCCAACATCCAATCCCAGAGCTTTAAGATTAATCACGGGGTTTGTCAACGGGACTGTAGTCCCAAACGATAGCTGGGGATTATGGGTAGTGTAGTGTCTTCGGCCATCCTAAACTCTGATTTTTTTTCGGATATCATATCGCATTAACAACATATCCCAACGTGCATTGCGGCTAAAACATCCTGAGCTTCAAGCTGAGGATCTTGGGTAATCAGTTTACCGTCTACATCTGTTTCCGGTGCCCAAGATTATAGAATTAAACGAATAAATAAAAACAAGGATAATTGTGTGTTATTGTTGAGTAAATAACAGTGTGTTATTTAGAAAAGAATAACAAATTAGAAGGAAAAAAAGACTTTTAAAAATACAGATTTCAGTATTCTGAAGCTCTGAGCCCTATTTCTTTTCCTCACAGACGGCAAAAAAANCACACACACACACACACACACACACACACACACACACACACACACACACAAACCTATAGCTTCTAAAACTGGCTACAGCCGTTGTGTATTTTATTATGTGTAGCACTAAATGGTCTTAGAAAAATATCAACTCTTTGTTTGTAGATATCTACTAAACTAAATGAAATAAAGAGAGTAGGCCTGTTATAC
>NW_011333781.1:142060-152210 GCF_000735185.1 Notothenia coriiceps
TATGCACGCAAAACTCTGCATCAGATCTCAATGGGAATGGTTAGCGTGTCATATGCACGCAAAATCGGACTTCTGCGTATCTATTGCNCGGTGCCCAAGATTATAGAATTAAACGAATAAATAAAAACAAGGATAATTGTGTGTTATTGTTGAGTAAATAACAGTGTGTTATTTAGAAAAGAATAACAAATTAGAAGGACAAAAAGATTTTAAAAAATACAGATTTCAGTATTCTGAGGCTCTGAGCCCCATTTATTTTCCTCACAGACGGCAAAAAAAGTCAGACATTATACTAATTAAAATAAAAACAATAATCGTGGCTTGGTATTGAGTGCATGCATGCAGAGCTGTCATTGGCTGAGATAAGTCCGGCCGTGCGTCACGACTCTTTGAAACATCTCTGTTCCCGGAAATGCATCCGCGAAGGAGCCTTGGAGGACCGTGGAGGACCGTGGAGGACCCATCAGTGTATCCTCGGTTATAACTCTTCCAGAGAGCCTCCTCGATGCTCGATCCTCGGTCCTCAAAGTGCATTTAGAGAAATGAGATGTTCTTCAACATGGCGCGCTGAAATTCATTTCCGGGTCACTACCGGAGGACCGAGGAGTCGAGGAGTCGAGGAGGGGGATTTGATGAAATGAGTAAGGGCCAGGGACTTAACTAGAGATCAATGACATAAATAGACAGACCTGTCATGGCGTGAATAAACATGAAAACCTTACTAAACGTGAAATGACAGACATAATATATAAACATAACCAACACATTTGACAAGAGACAACAAAAGGCACTGTTTGGCAAATACATTATCACTATTCTTAGATAATACATGGCATGGCCCTTTGCGCTGAGGATTCATAAATACTGCAAGGAGCCAATTGGGACAGATTGGGACAAACCACCTGCTTTCATGTTAAAGGGGGAATTGGGTTTACTATTAATTATCCCTTGGTTTCAACTTGGTTTGGCCAAGCCACTATATAGGTTCCTTGGTTTTTCATTGTAGCAGGTCAGTTTGTTGAGTTAACACTTAAGTGTTAAGTTGATGTCATGTTTCTTTGAAGCATTTTCTTTTGAACTCTTTTATAGGCCTAGTTATTAGAAATGATTGGTTTATGATGTTTTCTGTGGACTTTTGGGTAAATAAAAAACCCTGTTTATTTAAACCACTCCTGTGTCCTGTTGTTCATACCACTCACTGTTTATTCATCATTCAATTCATTCTAAATGTTATTCTGTAGATTGTGTACATTACTTTTCACTTTACTGCTTTTTGCACTCCTGGTTAGAAGATAAACTGCATTTCGTTGTCTAAGTACCTGTAATCTGTGCAATAACAATAAAGTTGAATCTAATCTTGAGCAGGAACAAATGACTTTACTTAGTACATATCTGACATTAATGATTAAACACATTTGTGCATTCTTTATAAATGCAAACTGGTCAAGAACACTGACGGAAGTAGTTTTGCAAAGTAATAAGTCTTTATGTCTTTTACATGACATTCAACCCCCCTTGTATTGATTTGTTTTAAAATGAACAGACACTTGAGTCATTCATTTGTAGTGATATAATAATTGTTCATCTGCAACGAAGAACGGCAACGCAAATCCCGCCATTGCAAACCGAGTCAAGTCGACTCCGAGCTGTCCGACTTCAGGCAAGCTTTTTGAGACCTCCCCCAGCTGCAATCGGCTATTCTCGTCTACTTTCGAGCCGCAACAATAATAATACAAATGATGATTATTTCCTTACTTTTGTCTATTTTGTATTCCTCTGTGTTGCGTTTTTAATTAAGGGGCAATGCCAAGACACATTCTTTGTATAAATCAGCACCACATTTGTAGTTCTTCCAGTTTGCAAAGACATAGGGTCTTACAAATATATCTAATAAGTATATAAAATATCTAGTATAGCCAAACTAGTAATTACACTGCATCAAGATTATATATATTAAGAAAAATATGTTGGTTTATTTAAGATATTTTAGCTATAAATGGGGTTTTTCGGTTGGTTCTTTATTTTTTGGTTACTTTGATCTTCTACAGTACATTGTTGGTTACCGTGATCTTCTACAGTAAATTGTTGGTTACTGTGATCTTCTACAGTACATTGTTGGTTACCTTGATCTTCTACAGTACATTGTTGGTTACTGTGATCTTCTACAGTACATTGTTGGTTACTGTGATCTTCTACAGTACATTGTTGGTTACTGTGAACATCTACAGCAGCGGTTCTCAAACTTTGGGCAGGTGGTCCGTGGAAAAAAGCTAAATAAAATCCACTTTTTACGATCAAGGATTTTCGGGGATCACCTCATATGTGACTTTCTCTATCGAAATCAGTCGCATTGACCCGAAGACACATTTTGAGTTGTATACACTGTGTTGGAAAGAGGATTCCCTCAGCTTTCGTAATGATTCAGGCACTGGGTAGTGGTCGTTGGCTCATCGGACATTTAATGAGAAGAAAATCACTATGTCGAGTGTAAGTGGAATGCACCACAACGACACGACCTGGTACCCCCTCCCCGGCGCTGGCCGCGCAGGCGTGGAAATACTATTGGCGGACGATTTCATTTGGACTGGACGGACGCAAACGAGAAGCCATCCAGCACCCGAAGGTACATTGTACACGGAAGGTACGAGGTATTTTATATCAACTGTCTAAGATGACAGAGAAGGAGCACTCGTCAATTCCCTGGCTGTAGTAGCCTTGACAAAACGCACTAAAGCTTTGGTCTTGATCAGTTTGTGGGCGTTTTGCCGAACAGAATGGTAATCGCTGCATTCATACACAGTGGATTGAAGCTGATGGAATAATATGTTGTTTATTATCATATTAAATTCAGAAAACATCGATGAGACAGTTATAATTATGTACTTATTGGCAGCAGTCTGCTAGAGATTTGGTACCCTGGTCAAGAGTGAAACAAACTAATTCGAGTTATTGTTCAGTTAAANGGTTACTGTGATCTTCTACAGTACATTGTTGGTTACTGTGATGTTCTACAGTACATTGTAGGCTACTGTGATCTTCTACAGTACATTGTTGGTTACTGTGATCATCTGTTGGTTACTGTGATCTTCTAGTACATTGTTGCTTACTGTGATAATCTACAGTACATTGCTGGTTACTGTGATCTTCTACAGTACATTGTAGGTTACTGTGATCTTCTACAGTGCATTGTTGGTTACTGTGATTTTATACAGTACATTGTTGGTTACTATGATTTTATACAGTTGGGACGTTACTACTGCTATTTCTACAGTAACTCCAGAGTTGCTGTAATTTTTGGTTCGAAACACGGTATTATACTCTAAAATGGTATACAGTAATTTACTGTGCACAAACGCTGTAAATAACTGTGGATTTCACAGCCATTTTTTACAGTGTATATATGGGATCAAATACTTATTTCCTCCACTGTATAATTTCTATAAGCATGTAAAAGAGGTGGCATATTAGAAAATACAAATTGACTGTGTTGAATTTGAAGGGAAATGTTGAAAGAACATGAGGAGGTGGGGGAAGAAACACAGAGGCAGCAGGGACCCTCCCTTAGTTGAAATGGAAATTCACAAGGTGTAATATGCCAGCTGGGGAGACTTCAGACACAATCGTCACTTCTTCTGTCTGGCTTTCTGTCTCTTTCTTATAGATTACACATTTATGGAGGAAGATACTTTATCAACACATTTATCAATTTAAATGTTGAGGGACAGTTACAGTGTTCCTGTCTACTCAAAGAGGAACTGACATCATATGTTAATGTTAAGGGCAAATCAGATGCTAATCTTCCTGTGAAATTCAGGTGAAAGGGCAAAAGTTGTCAGAAATGCTTTTATCACACCAATCATAACCTTGTGTACTTTCAATTCTTTGTTAAGCTGCTATTGTGGAAACCAGAAATGAAAGCGTGAATGCTTGTCCTTTAGAGCAAACATATCTTAAAAAACGTTCTCTGAGCAGAGCTCAGTGTTTCCACGTGGGCAGACCCACAGCTGATGTGATCTGATAGCGTTTCCGTTCTTTGTGCTTTGTGCGTGTCCTCAAAGTGTGACGAAGATGTGTCGGAGATATGTAGTTTATTATAAACATTATTCCTAACAACTGTTTCAGACCAAAAGTATCGATTATGTTCACTCCTAACAGAATGAAACGACTGAGAAGCACTATGAGTAAAAAATCAGAAAGCCTTGCTCTCACAGCAAGGCGTTGGTTTCCCCGACTAAAACCCCTGCAGCTAAAATTAGCAAGTTAAAAGAAAGTGTGGGTGAGCTGGTTATGATTCAATTCCAAAAACTCCGTTAAATAAGCTAATTTTTCCTTCTTTTTTTTTTAACGAAAATCCACATCAACAGATTAAACTAACCACAAATACTAAGAATATTATAACAATTAAATGTCCCTTTTTTGCTAATTCAACGTATAAAGTATTTATGTATGTATGTCATTTCAATTTACTGATACTTTGTTCAACTCAAAAACAATTTAAACTTTAGTCACCAATTACAAATGAGATAATAAATCATTTTGTAGGTTAAGCTATCAGTTAGTGTTTAAAGAAAATATAATAATGTAAACCTTTATCAGCTGAAACTTTAAAGCAATTACCCATTAATGTATCACTAATGATAGTAATAATATAGGATTCTGAAATTCTCAAAACTTTTACCATTGACATGAACATTATGTACACCAAATTCTGATATTCTGGCTTCTCCAATACACAAGTTTGGTGACAATCACCAATATTAGTGAAAAATACAATGATACAAATGTTTAATGCTTCCATGGTCAGGGATTTTATTAATTGATTATTAGATATGACCAAATGTCCCAATCATGTCAAATGAATGTAAGTCCCTTACAATGACTGAAGCAAATGTCCAATTCATTGTATATGCCATTTACAGCTGCTCATGTAGCTAGAGTCCTCACAAAAAACTGCCTCCTGAGAAAAACTCCAAATCCTAAAATCACATCCAAAGTCATCAATTATTAATGAGATTTCCTCAGTTAAACAAATGAGCAGCACTGACCCCTAGTGGCGAAGGTCGACTTCTGCATCTTTATAAAAACACAAGTATAGAGGCTTCAGATCACAACAGAGCAGTCAGTTGTTGAAACAAACCGTGATACATGAGCAAACCTTGCTGGATCCAGAGTTTTGTAACTTCTATGATAGGGACTTTGATAATGAAGAAGACATTTCCTTCAGTCCTTCTTTATTTTCTGGTATTATATAATACATCTGACTGTTGCCCAGCAAAGGGAATAAGATACATTTCATACTGTCATACTGAATATAAGTGTTTGAAATGCTACGTATTAGTGCCTGTCTCTTTAAGCCCACCTCCAGAAAAGGCCAAGTCACAGGAAGTCAAAATCTCAATAGCTTGTTGAATATAATGTTTTCTGAATAATACAATCCCACAGAAAACAGATATGGTTGTCTTATTTCAGATTCTGTGGGTTGGTATTCACACCAGTTGCCACACAAGCACTGAAAAGTTCGTTTTTATTTTTGTCCCCTTTAATATTTGTGTAGGGTGTTTAAAAAATACAGTTTCTCACAAAGTGTCCCAGATACTAACTACAGTGTTGCCCTTAAAGTCAGAATAAAATGTGTTTTAAAAGTGTATATCTTCTCAACCCTTTATTGCTCATTCTCTTCCAAGCATATCATAGTGAAAATTAAATAGGAATACAAAGAGGGAGGTGTCTGAAATCTGAATCATTCCAACTTTATGGGCAACAGTGTATAGCAACACAAAAGCTTTACATAAATGAAAACAGATATCATGGTGCATCTACTGACCAAGGACATCAGGAGGACCATTATTTCATGTCATTCTCACTTTCTTCCCTCGTTTTCTGTCTGATCTCTCACCATCTACTATATAATTAGGGCAAACATACTTATAAGTCTAAAAAGGTGAATGATGAAAATGTTGCTAAAAGTGTGTGGGAGTATTTTGTCCAGAAGAAACAGCATCAAGTGCACTGCTGATTTGAAGATTAATGAGTAACTTTGTATGTAACCCTCTGAGGTTAATGTTCTGTTGAATCATGCAGGTAATACAGCCGTCTGAGCACAAAGGAAATCACCTTTCATTGGTTGCAGACTGCTATGATCGAAACTATTGCTTAGATCTTAATAGATATGTTCATAGGAAGGTGTGTGTGTGTGTGTGTGTGTGTGTGTGTGTGTGTGTTGCAATCACTCACAGAGAGCGAGAGAGCGAGAGAGAGAGTTCTTACAACACCAGTAGGCACTCCTTCCTACTTTATCTCCAGCCCCATTCCTCCTCAACGCAAGGCAAATAAAGCAGGTAAGAAGCATTTTTTTTTAAATTGACATCCAAATGATTGGAAGCAGCTTTTTAACACAGACTTTCAAACAGAGATAGATCTTAAGACCTTAATGTATTCGTTAATGTAGATTATGGAAATCAGCTTTTAATCAGATAACCACGGCTGCTATCAGTAACTTAGGCACAGGTAAGTGGTTCTGCTACTGTGCGGAGGCTAAAGAGGAGTGTCCATTAACACAGGAGTGTTCTCATTCCAGCTGCATGCAAACAGGCCCGGTCTAGATGCATATGCTCGCCCTGAGGCCGCAGAAAAAATATAGGAGCTGACTTTCTCTGTGATGATTGCTGCTAATACAACACCTGGCACAAGTCCTGCAAGTCTGTGTATGTGAATGCTTGTATTGTGGGGACTAAGACAACATAGAGGTCGTGCACATCCAAAAACCGCAGGGGCTGGTTTTATGTCAGACAGAAATAAAAAAATTATCAAAGGTCCACACAAGGTAGCTCCCTCAAATGCAGTTTATTTGCGCATCCAAACAAGATTCGAGGCTACATGCTCTTATTGCGCGTTGGGACTCCCATTCTTGGACAAAATGGGATTCAATGCAAGAATGACAATGAAAGTTTTCAGGGTAAATATGTGGTAGTAATGGTTATGGTTCTCAGCAAAGAAACACGTAGCAAACATAAGGAAGGAAGTCTGTGGGTTGTCGTGTGATGTTGACATCAGTCTGTTTACTCATACAATAAAAAAGGTGTTTTAATTTTGTGACATTTCATATTTTTTGTCAACTTTCAGAAAAGAACACAAATCTTTGCAACTGTATCATCAAAAAATGTTTACTGTGTTTCAGGGCAAGACCTCAGTGGCCAATATGAATGGGACTGTCCATGCAGGAATCAGCCCCAACACCAGCAACTCATGGCAGGTGGAGGCAGTTAGGGGCGTCCAAATGGCAGCTACTCTGATTATCTTCCTGGTGAGCAATCCTTTAATAAAACTGTACACTACTACTGCACATAGCGCTGGAAAACACTGAATAAGGGGCTGCTAAATAGGACATATAATAATAGTTTCGATAATCTGTTGATTAGGAAGTTTGCAGGTGAGAAAACACAACATGCTCACGAAACTGTGATTTGCAAACTTATTCTTGTATGTACTGTATGTGTTTTTAAATTAAGAGTTAGATGATGAGTTGATGATACCACTCTCATATCTGTACGATTAATATGTATTAAAAAATATCAAACTTTCCCTTGTTCCGCATCAGCTCATCTCCATTTGGAGAGTCTATTTCTTGGAGAGAGGCAGTCATTTCCTGGAGTTATTTTTAATGCTAAGTAAAGCTTAAAGGCTGTATGTTTCGATAACATGAGAGTGATGTCGATATTTTTGTAAAATGAAATAAAACAAACAAGATTATTCCCTGTATTATGTCTGTTACTCTAAGGCTTTCGTCCTAAATGTGCCTGGTTTCCGTGGTGTCTCTAGATTGGCGTTCCTCTGAATGGGCTGGTGGTTTGGACACTTGGACTGCGGCATAATCGTCACCTGGCACGCAGAGGCAGCTGTGAGGAGACGCGTGCTGCCAGCAGTTTCAGGATTTATGTCCTGAACCTAGCCCTGGCTGACCTGGTGCTGCTCCTGCGCACCCCCATAATGTTGGGCTACGTGGCTCACAACTACAGCTGGCCGTTCGGCCTCGTCTTCTGCAGGCTGGTCATGTTCCTGCGAGGCCTGGGCTTGTACGCCTCTGCCTTCCTCCTCTGTGCTGTGGCCCTGGAGCGATGCCTGTGTCTGCTGAAGCCGGTGTGGGCTCGCCTGCGGCGCCCCTCATGGGCTGTTCCTCTGGCCTGTGGCCTCATATGGCTGTTAGCCACCATCTTCTCTGCCCCCTACCTCCACACTGCTGTGCTGATCGACGTTAACGGGACACTCCATTGCAGGGAGAGCGGGAACTTTAACATGTGGCTCTTTGTCACAGAAACAATAGCAGGTTTCATCTTGCCCCAGCTGGTGTTCCTGGGAAGCAACCTGGCTGTTGTGCTCACCATTCAGCAAGCAGTGCCCTCGACACCGACATCCTCCAGCCCTTCCAATGCCCGCAGGATGACCAGAATGTACCACGTGCTCTTTGCCACCATGCTCCTCTTCCTCACCTGCTGGGTGCCATATTTTATTTGTCGGTTTCTGCGGGCCTTGGCCGTGGGGCGCCCTGAACGATTGACACTGTATATCCGAGCATCTTGGGGCGTATACGTATCTCTGTTCCTGGTGTACATCAAGTCCGCTCTCAACCCGGTGCTGTACGTGTTCGCTGCCCGAGGCTTAAGTCGTGCCATCAAAGCTTCAGTTGTCTCCACCCTAGAAAGACTTTTCAATGATGACTCTTCAGAGTCATTTCGGAGGAAGTCACTTAAGAACTCTCTTAAAAACTCACAGATGTAGCCAGGAGGTTAAAAATGCATTAATGTTGTAGTTTTTATATTAAAACCAGACATTTCTTTGGTTTTTGTAAAATGAGAAATCTCTTTACTGGTGGGTTTCTACATTTGCTCATACCCACCAAAAATGAGTTGTGTAAATAAGACAAGGACAGTTTTTAGGTGAAGTTACTGTTAACCAATTAGCCACTAAAATGGACAAATAAGTCAATAGCATTAATATTACACTCCTTGTATGTCAATATTTGATCTTGATAGATTTGACCATAAGAATAATTTCAATTTGTTTGCAATGTCAAAAGCAATTGCGTTTTTTTAACGTTATTTTTATTAAAATGGTCTTAACTGGGTCAGTTTGATTAGTACCACATCTCAGCTCCTCATGAAAGAAACTTTTCCTGGAAAGGTGATTCCTCCTTCTGGTTTGATTTAAATTCTTGGATCAAGGGTTCCAGAAACTGATTTGAGATTTCAGAGACAGAGAGCGTATCTCCCAGGAATTGACAAATAGGAGCGATACATCTTTCATCAGACACTGACACAAGCCTGGTTCCTCAACTGTCAGCTGAGAACAAGAAGATATATGACTGCAGGTGTCGTCAGTGAAAGTACATGACTGAAGACTCCAGAAATGCTGCTTCTGTTGCAGCACGCTGAAGGCAGGGTCTTGATTGGGCATAAAAATGAATTCATGAATCATCTTGTCGATTAGTTTCTTGGGCAGGGAACACTTTGATGGTAAATAACGAGCCGAATGAACCCAGGATTATTTCAATGCCAATTTCCTAGCCCCAGGAGTCTTTGTTAACCTTTGGATTCCTCCAAGATGACTCACCGTTAAGCTTGCTCATACTACCTCTGCTATGTTTCAATTAATGTTATCTTATCAGAATCAATATTGAGTCAGATCCATCAACATGATCACCTCCTGAACATGTTGCAGGAAGATCCTCTTATGGTGAATGCACCACTAACATGTCTGACTTGACTTCAGTTATTTACAGATAGCTTTATGTGTTTTTTGTTAAAACTATATTATATATTCTGTCATTGTTGACAAAAGGGATGAATGGTTATGCTTTAAATGTGTTTAATTCCTACATTAAAATATTAAAGGTCCCCTATTATACTGTTTTTCATCAATAGATCTCAGATATATACAAAACATGTCTCTGAAGTGTTTGGCTCTAAATACCAAACAGATCATTGTAGCATCCCATAATCCCCTCTGTTTCAGCCCCGTTTCAAAAGTGCTGATTCTCTGTCTGTTACATTAGATGAAAATTATGAGCCACTCCCCACGCCCCTCTGAGAGATATTTGGTTAAAAAGAACACAATGGTGCTCTAGGAGGAGATTCAGGTGATAAGGTGGGGGGGG
>NW_011333781.1:152244-157829 GCF_000735185.1 Notothenia coriiceps
AGACTGTCAAGTTTGGCTGTAGTCAGCATTGAATCAAAACGCACTAAAGCTTTGGATCTTGATCAGTTTGTGAGGCGTTTTGCCGAACAGAATGGTAATCGCTGCATCATAACAGTGATTGACAGCTGATAGGAATAATATGATTGTTAATATTATCATATTAATTCAGACAANTGGTGATTGGCTAATGGTTACACAAGCCAAAAAATTGTTTTGACATCATAAAGTGGCCAAAATCTGATCAGCTTGTTTTCAGACAGGTTTTTATAGAAATGGATCAGGACAAAAAGTGAGCGAATCTTTTTTCCTGAAACTTTCAGAATCTCTTTACACAGAGGGGACACATGTTTATGTATAAAAGACATGAAAAAGTGAATTTTGCATAATAGGTCCCCTTTAATGAACAAAAGTCAATTAGATATTTTTAATTATATCTGATCATACAGTCACAGCATTAACTCATGTCTCTAAAGTTCTGATTATGGACATCAAGTCACTCTTTATTTGCTGTTAAAGTATTTCTTTAATGAAGTGTTCTGTTATTTAGGCTCAAACGATGAATAAAGAGAATTTGGACTTTCTATGAAAAAAAAAAAAACGAAAAATGCTTCGACAGCGAATTCTTTAAATAATACTGCACACTTCAGATGGGGAATGGTTAAGGTGTATACTGTATACCATATGACCGCAAAATGATTCAATTCCGGTTTCAATGGAGACTTTAGATGCATATCATGCCTCCCCATCTCTCCCCGTTTTCTCTCTGACTCTGTACTGGCAGCTTTACAATAAAGACAAAATGTTAAAGAAACCTTATGATTTAGTCTTAAAGAACCACACAGATTACATTTCTTTCTGCAGGTGTTTCTCTCTTTGTGTAATGTTTCCATTGCTGCCAGTTAGACTTTTTTCTAGTTCTTCACATATTTGCCACATCTTTTGCGCCACGTTATTTTTGCAGGTGTTTAACCACAACAAAAAGTAGAACTGAGTAATATTAGCACAGGAAAAATAATGCGTACACACTTCTTCTTCTTACATGTATACATATCCTTAACATTTCAGACCTGTCTAAGAAGACGGTGCACTTCTGATGTGGAAGAAGTGCACCGTTGAACAGCTGATTGGCTTGTCAGGGTTGAAAAGCTGATTGGCTTGTCTCTGTGCCTGCAGAAGAAGCGCTTGGGTGCCCTCAGTAGTCTCTGATTCTTGCAGGATTTCTCCAAGTTTGCGGGCAGTGGCTTCAGAGTCACTTTCAGGTATAATTGTTCTCAATCGAGCCTGAGGAAAACCAAAACATGTGTGATTTTGTTCAAACGATATGTATTAAGACAGTTTTGTAAAAATGTATCTCTGATGCAACAGAAGCACCATTTTTCTCTCTCTGCATTTCGTAAGACATATTTCATATCTTGTTGCCCAACACAGAACATGTTAAGACTTTCCTGTAGCATAGAGAAGTGCCCACTCAGACATTTTGACAACGTCTTATTCAAAGGACTTGTGCAACAGGAACAAGTCAAAGCTGATACTAGATTTCATGAATGTGCTCCCCACCCTTGCTCACCTCTAATGTTGATTCATCTTTTTGTGAAGGGAGGGAGGGAAGGTTGAGATTTGCTTGTTCAGCTATCTGTAGGATCTGCATGAACACAAAGAAGGAGAATTGGACTGCATGAGAAAAGGTTTACATATTTGTATCTAATAAATGAGGCGAAGGAAAAAGGCATGCTGCAAATGTCTGCTTTGTTATATTCTATAGAGTATATCATAAAAACAGATCTCACAGTCATTTCCTGCTAATGCTAAAACTCATTATGTCGGCTTCCACAGAACAGCCACGTTTCAACATGCTGTTCACTTCTGACCGACAGGCTGATGTTAATATGGAGAAATGCGGTTAACCACTTGTTTTTCTCCGTCACCTATTTTACTGAAACAGCCTGATTAATGTTGTATGTTTTTTTTTTTAAATGTCTTTGCACAGCACTTACATTGGAGTTAATAGTGCTATAATACATCATATGTAACACTGTAGGCCAGAAGTTGGATGGATAAAAAGGAAGCTACACCAATAATCTCTCATTTGTTTCAATAACAGCTGAAATGATTTGTGGATTGTCAGAAATAAAGTTGGCAATTATTTGTGATTAATCATTTCAATCATTTTTGAAGCAGAAATATTGAAACAGTATCTGAATGCAGCATCTTATAATCAGAGGTTTCCTGGTTTTCTTTGACACAAAGCATTGTAAACTAATTTTGGGGCCATTTGGCATTTTAGTCAAACAAAACAAGTCGTTTGATTCTGTGAACTATACAATTTCCATGTGTAAGACTAGGGTATTATATATTAATAAAAAGAAAATATCTGCAGATTAATCGATATGAATAAAAATCAGTTGCTACAGCTCCAGTTTCATGCATTCAAATTAAAACAATAAGGAATTATTAGCCGCTTTAAAGGGGACCTATCATGCAAAATGCAATTTTTGATGTCTTTTATACATAAAGATGTGTCCCCGGTGTGTCAGGGACCTCACGCAGCGTCAGAAAATAAAACCCTCTCTTTTCCTCCGTACCCAAATCTCTAAAAACGGGGGTACAACGGAGCTGATCCAGATTTGCGTCCGATATGATGCCATATGGGCAATGCAGACCCACGGCCCTATCAGAAACGTTGCTATCAGAAACAATGCCCGACTGTTTTGGACGTAATATGGTCGGTGTTTACATTAGCATCGCTAACACTCAGAGCTAACCTGTACTGGAGAGCATGTGTGTGAAGAAGCAGGAAATAAAAAGGAACTCACCTTGTGGTATAACCGGCAAGAGAGAAAGCCTTTGAGCTCCATACTGTTTCAGAGATAATCCTTGATAATCCATGATATGGCGTTTCATCACGGCAGTATCTGCCGGTAGAATCTCCCGCATGAGCAGGTGTAAGCTCCGCCCCTCTTTTTTATCAAAACATTTTTTATACCCAAAATCAGCACTTTTGAAACAGGAAGTGAAATAGAGCGATATGAGGCATGGCTAGAATGGGTGATCTGTTTGGTATTTTGAGCAAACCACTTCATAGTCATGTTTTTTATATTTTTTTATATATCTGAGACCTATGCTATTGCCTAAAAATAGCATGATAGGTGACCTTTAAAGAACACAGACTGTAGTTTTTAGTTGGGATTTACAAATGCGTAATTGTTTTGTTGAGATACATGTGACTCTACTTGACAACAGCTAAGTATGTGATGCATAGGATTTATGTTTGTCACAGTAAAAACTGACAGAAATATGATCTGAAACTGAAGCGGTACGGTTTTGGTCAAGTACTCGTACCAGATGTCAGGAGAAGAAGTCAAAGTTTAATCTTTATTTGTGCCTTTTTTGTATCTGTTTATGTTCTCTTTCTCCAACTCAATCAGCTGACTTACAATCTTTCAGCTACATGAATTTGAGACAAGACGATGTCAAATGACCCAAAAGACTCCTCATATTTCCTATTGTGCCCTATTTCAACTAAATTAATGTGATTACTTGTTAAGATTCTTTCCAATCAGTATATGTCCCATAGAAGAACCAACTCAAATCCTTTGAGGAAGACCATGGATTGTGATTGAAATCGCTGTAAAAGGATGGATTTGGATCACGAGCTAATTTTGTTTGGTTAAACTTCTCAAAGCCTGTTAAGCTATTTAAGGTCAAATGCGGCATGCTCACTTACAGTAAGACAGAACCTGTAAAACACACGTTTGTCATGTTGGGTTTGCAAATAAGGATTGTAAAATTGTTCTTTGTGCAGATATATGAGGGGCTGCACAGTAAATAGTGAGTCAGGATGGTGTTACAGGAGATCTAATCTTTGTCTTGGAAGTTCACAGGGACATGACCAACAGCAGAAGAATGCAAGAACTCACCAACAAGTTGAAAACAAGCCATTAAGTCTGGGCAACCCGCCTCTTGTCTTTTCAATCATTTGCAAGTGTGTAAAAACAGACTCCAGAGCCTGACATAATGAAACTGTCCTGACCTTTCAGCCATTCTCATGCCTCACTATTAAAAAGTGTGACAAGCTGGACTCTTCCCTGGACAGGAAGGATGGGAATTTTTTATTTTTGTCCACGTTAGACACAAAGCCCTCAAAAACTCTGAACCGTGCAGATTGAATTTTCCAAAAAACATCCTCTAAGACTGCATAAAAACAAATAATTGATCCAAGTTAGATCAATGTCCCCCTTTGCTCAGGAAGCAAGAACATTTTAGGAATACTCTTAAAACAGTAAATCCATATCAAAGCTCTTCGATGACAAGTGGAGAATATCCAGAAGAGTTTCTGAGGCCAACAGATCATGATCAGTTAGTTCAGTTCTAGCACAGGAAAGTGTCTGTATTTGACAGGGTTCAGCCATAAAATACTTTGTATTTTATGAGTTTGATAAGATAGTTTAAAAAGTGTTGTCTTTATTAGTTTGATGTTGATTTTCCCCCTACATTTCCCCTATGTTTTAAAGAAGTTTAGGGCATCTTTAAGAGGGTTTTTATCCTGCATGGGCTCATGTAATGATGCCTTGACCTACTGTATTGCCTCGTGAGACTATAAAGTGACTAAGTACAATAAAATGGATGGCTGGAAAAGGAGGTGATCAAATTCAAACAGGCATGTGAAATTCTCTAGGAAACTGAGGTTCAGGAATGCAGCAGCCATCTTAACTCTGAAGGTACAGGAGGATTCAAAAGTGCAGAAGCTGTCCAACAGCGCTCTCTACAGGTGAGATGCAGTATGAGCAGGTGAGGTGATGCAACACCTTTACTGTTCATGTGCAACAGTGGGATGGTCACTTCTGCAGCATTACGACTAGTTTGCACACATGCACCAAAAATATATATTGAAAAATGACGATGCATTGTATATTGAATTGGTGAAATTGTATCAGAACATTTCTGCATTTTGTGACTTTTAAAACGTTGTATTTGTTTAACTGTCTACTATTGAGCTTAGTTGTCTTTGTAAGTATGTTCTTATTTTATTACGAAAGGCAGTTCTGCTTTTCTAGTTGCACCTTTTATATGTTTTAATGTTTCCCCACTTTATCACTTTTCAAAACTTGTAAAAATTGAAGCACCCGAGTGTAGGAATACTCTGTTGCAGTTAAAGTCCTCAAAATGTTACTCAAGTAAAAGTAGAAAAGTATTCTCATCAAAATATAGTTAAAGTAGCGACAGTAAAAATAGTCATTGTGCAGATTGTCCCATTTCAGAATAATATATATGATATGTTTTATAATGATTGATCATTAAAGTGTTCTCAAAGCTGGTAATGGTGCAGCTAGTTTGAATGACTTTGTATACTGCAGGGTAGCTTGTGAATTTACTCCAGGTGGAACTAAAGTCTGATTTAACACTTGATTATATTTCACATCATTCATCTAAATCTGTAAAGTAACTAAAGGTATTACATAAATGTACTGGAGTAAAAGTACAAGATTTACCTCTGAACTGCAGTGGAGTAGAAGTATATAGCATACAAAAGAAAAACTCAAGTAAAGTACAAGTACCTCAAAGTTGTACTTGAGTAAATGTAAAAA
>NW_011333781.1:157874-163073 GCF_000735185.1 Notothenia coriiceps
ACGGAGACGGTCCTGTCCAATCGGAGACTCCACAATCGCTACGATTACAAGTGTTTCGGCTGGTATAATCAGGTTGTTGTCAGCCGTAACAAACACTATCGGTGAAAGGACTATCTCGACCCAGACGTAACGGCTAAACTTGAAGTATAGCAGAAGCAGGAAGTAAAAAGGAACTCACCTTGTGGTATAACCGGCAAGAGAGAAAGCCTTTGAGCTCCATACTGTTTCAGAGATAATCCTTGATAATCCATGATATGGCGTTTCATCACGGCAGTATTTAGTTTAGGCAGTAGCTGCCGGGTCCCGCATGGGCTCAGCCCCCTCCTTTTTTTAATCAATTCTTTATACCCAAAATCATCACTTTTGAAACAGGAAGTGAAATGGGGGGATATGAGGGATGGCTAGAATGGATGATCTGTTTGGTATTTTGAGCAAAACACTTCATAGACATGTTTTTTATATATTTGTATATATCTGAGACCTATGCTATTGCCTAAAAATAGCATGATAGGTGCACTTTAAGTTAATAACAATGAGTTATAGAATAAAGAAATAAAGATATAAAAATAACAACGTCTTTTTACAGCTCAGGACACAAAGACATTTCATAAAATAAAATACATCTGTATGCTGGCACCTCTTTAGCTTTCTCCTCCTCCTCCTCCACCTGCCCCCTCAGCACGCTGCATATGTTCTGCAGAGAGTCGGCCTGCTCTTCCGTTTTCTCCAGAGCACGGACCACAGATCTCAGGTTTTCCTGAAAACACAACAAGACATCATGTAACGCAATAACAGACATTTACTCATTTATATTTCAGATAAATTAATGCACTTTTGTACGTCTTATACATGAATATGTGTCCCCGGTGTGTCAGGGAACTCACCAAGAGTCAGAAAACACAACCCTCTCTATTTTCCTCCATACCCAAATCTCTTAAAAAGGGGTTGCAACGGATCTGATACAGGCTGATCCAGATTTGAACACTTCTCTGACGTTAGGACGGTGGCGCTACGGCTATTGGGCCAACTCCACCAATCAGGAGGAGACAGCCACGGACATTGCCGTTCGAAAGCGCTGGAGACGCTGTAGTACATATTTCAGGCTGAGCGAAATGAGGCATGGCTAAAATGCATGATCTGTTTGGTATTTTGAAAAATAAAACGTATAAATATACCTTATATAGGTATGGTCCTACACTATATGTGACCTGCTCTATCATTTTCAGTCACATTGACCCTGAAACACATTTTGAGTTTGATACACTGTTGAAAAGATGAGATTCTTAGCTTTCTAATGATATCAATATTGTCTTTATCCTCCAAATATTAAGCAAAATACGTCACTTTACATAATGAATGTCATCGAACCATGATTTTGAGAAAAAGGCCTTCAAAGTTTGCAGTACTTTCTTAGGTATTTATTCAAATGAACCATACCATAACACGAATTCATCTAGAGCTGTTTGCACAAAAACACACATGCTTATGCGCACACATCTATTCCCATGTACATGGCCATGTGCACACCCAGACCACATGCACACCCGTACTCACGTGCACGCCCGTACTCACGTGCACGCCCGTACTCACNCTTTTCATTCATAATGTCAGCCGGGGGGAGGGGGGGCAGCGCTGCGGAAGAGCAGCGTGAGAGCTGTCATCTTCCCATTACAAGCTTCAAACATGTATTTATCGTTTGATTTTGGAAATAAAAGTTTCAGATTCTGAAAGCCAAGACTTTGTTTATTTGAAATCAAACAAAACACCAAAACCCCGAAAAACTAGTTTTTTACTCAAATCCACGTTTATTTTGAAATGAGCCGTTGCGACTTCCGACTGATTTCGATAGAGCGGGTCACATATTATTCAAATATAGCATGATAGGTCCACTTTAAGGTTTATTGCATATAGGACTGAAGCTTACAATTATCTTCATAAATGATGTGATTATTTATTCCATAATCAATTTATAATTTAGTCAATAGATAGCCAAAACCTATTTAAAAATGACCCTCCTTGCATATCCCAGTGAGGTAAACTAGATTAGATATCAAGAGCTGAACATGTTTTGCTTTTTTAATTATTTAAGAAATAACTTGTAATGCTGTCCATGTATTTCCAATCAAACATATACATCAACTAATAGTTTCAGCACCAACTGAAATGTAAATTATGAGGTTAAGTTTACATTTTTTAAATATTCCAGCCTCTTCACCAGACTCCAGTGTTTCTCACCTCCACTGTGCTCAGGGTCTTCTTCCCCACCCCTGACTTCTTGGCCTCCTCTTGGCGGTTCTGAGAAAAACACTCATTTTGTTTCTGCACTGGAACTTTGAGCTCTGCACATTTAGCAAGAAACCTACAAAAAGTTAGGGAAATATGTCAGCACCTGTAATTACAAGATACCAGGCACATGCAATTCGTTTTTATCCTTATTTCAGAATAATTTCTCACCTGCTTTTAATTATGTTTAGATGTTCCCGGCTCTCTTTCTTCTCTTTCCGCCTCAAAGCAATAGTTGCTCTGGGAAAAGAGGACAAGACGATAAAGATGTTGACCATTTATTCTGCTGTTTTTCAAATGCCTCATAGTCTTTAGGGGGAAATGGCTGGCTTCAATTATTATTATAGCTATATTACATTACATGTTAGACGCTTTTATCCAAAGCGACATACATACTCAATACTGTGGGCAATCCCCACAGGAGCAATTTGGGGAGAAGTGTCTTGCCCAGGGACACAACGACATGCTGACTGCAGTGGGGTTTGAACCTGATCCGAACACTAACGCACTAGACCACTGCGCCACAGCCTACCCTAGCTATATATTTTAAGCTGATACCTATCCCACCTTTATCAATATTTGAAAGTTTAAAAAACCTAATGACAATTAATCAACTGGTCTGTGATCTCTGGCTAACAAATAATGTAAAAGGGGAATTCTTTTCTAAAATAACCTCAAAATAGTTGGCATTTCTGTACTTAAATCTATTGTTAATCGAGTTGTCACTAGGCTTATTCTTCACCAATACTGACATGCTGGTAACAAACTGGCCCATTTATCAATATAACTCTAGGCACAATAAATAAACAAAAAAATGTAAAGTTAAAATATGTCTCAGACTGTAAACCATAACTGATAACTATTGATCAAATCTATAATTGATTGTGTAATTACATTGCATGTTACTTGTTAGACACTTTTATCCAAAGCGACTTACATACTCAATACTGTGGGCAATCCCCACAGGAGCAATTTGGGGTGAAGTGTCTTGCCCAGGGACACAACGACATGCTGACTGCAGTGGGGTTTGCACCTGAGACCCCCTAATCCCAACACCAAGGCTCTATCCACTGCGCCACACACCTCCCAATCCAATCAATAGTTTTTTTACATGTATACCTTACAAAGTGGCCCGAGTCTATATACCGAAAATAAGAAAATACTACTTTTTAAGGGTAACACTCAGGAGTAGTAAGCTGGAAAACAACACAGTGAAACTCACAGTATGGACAAATCCATCATGTTTTCCAGAGCAATGATGGAAGATGCTGGCATCGGCCTCCACTTTTCCTTTCCTTTGACTTTGTGAGGGACTGAAGGTGAGACCTCAGCTATTTCAGGACACAAACAGGAACAATACAATGACAAGAGAAAGTAACAACATTGCATTAGGCTTGTTTTGTGGGCTGAAACGTATTTATATTCAACATCTGAAGAGACATGACATCACATTGTGCTATGAAGGGTTTTCTAACCTTTCCTCTTCTTGGCTGCGTTTGGCCGGGTGCTCTTGCCATTGGGCTTTGGGTCCTACACACACATTGTTGACGTTAACAGGAGACTGCAGACAGGAGCCAACATCAGCTGGAGTATTAACTGATCTTACCTGAATCTCTGCTGATTGTTTTTTTGTCCTCTGGACAGGTTTTTTTTTTTTCTTCATGTTAGGTGTTTTTGTAGAGTCTGGGTTAGAGCCTCTTACAGGCTTCATCTCTGCTAACGCGAGCTAGCTTAGACCACGATGAAGCTAATGTAACGTTAGCTGTTATAGCGTCTGGCTAGGCTAACGTAAATAACAATAGCAACATTAAAAACGAAGTTCCCTTGTTGGATACATGAATAACTAATACTTGATATACAACTTTTATACAAATGAAATCGTAAACTGGACTTGTTGTCATCAGCTGAGGCACTTTACCGCGCTGCTGTTTTCGAACAGGTTAGCACGTAATGCGCATGCGTCAATAGTGTGCTTTTTCTCCCCAGAGTCAAGACTGACAGGCAGCTATAAGGTTAAGATTTCATGGCCTAACACAACATTTGAAGGCATCATATTCACACTAGAATTATTATTGTATGAATCATACAATGGCTAATACAGCAGACTTCTTTGAGAAAACAAAACCCACATGACAAAGGTCCCATCTCCAACATAGGAACAAGGCACGTTTTTTTCTCCAATTGTATCTCTTTGAAATTGTCTTGGGCCCTTTCTCATTTCTCCAACTCCCCTCCTCGACTCCCCTCCTCGACTCCCCTCCTCGACTCCTATCATAGGAGTCGAGGAGGGGAGTCGAGGAGGGGAGTCGAGGAGGGGAGTTGGAGAAATGAGAAAGGGCCCAAGACAATTTCAAAGAGATACAATTGGAGAANCCAACAATAATCACGTTGTTCTTTAACATTAATAAGCCGCAGAGACTTGAACTTTACTTGCTGCTTTGTACTTCTCCTCCACTACATGTATTTAATCCCTTTAGTTACTTCACAGATGTGGATGAATGATGTGAGATCTAATCAAGTGTTGAATCAGACTTTAGTTCCACCTGGAGTAAATCCACAAGCTACCCTGCAGTATACAAAGTCATTCAAACTAGCTGCACCTTTACCAGCTTTGAGAACACTTTCATGATCAATCATTATAAAACATATCATATATATTATTCTGAAATGGACCAATCTGCACAATGACTATTTTTACTGTCGCTACTTTCACTATATTTTAATGAGAATACTTTTCTACTTTTACTTGAGGAACATTTTGAATGCAGGACTTTTAATATAAAAGAGTATTCCTACACTCTGGTACTTCTACTTTTACTAAGTACAAGATCTGAGTACTTCTACTTTTACTACAAGACCTGAGTACTTCTACTTTTACTCAAGTACAAGATCTGAGTACTAATACTTTACTTATAT